>NC_134265.1:55541616-55841616 GCF_031893055.1 Leptodactylus fuscus
TCTGCCCCCAGATTCATGTCCCCACATCTCTGCCCCCAGATTCATGTCCCTCCATCTCTGCCCCTAGATTCATGTCCCCCCAGATTCATGTCCCCCCTCCATCTCTTCCCCCAGATTCATGTCTCCCCTCCATCTCTGCCCCCAGATTCATGTCCCCCATCTCTGCCACCAGATTCATGTCCCCCCATCTCTGCCCCCAGATTCATGTCCCTCCATCTCTGCCCCTAGATTCATGTCCCCCCAGATTCATGTCCCCCCTCCATCTCTTCCCCCAGATTCATGTCTCCCCTCCATCTCTGCCCCCAGATTCATGTCCCCCATCTCTGCCACCAGATTCATGTCCCCCCATCTCTGCCCCCAGATTCATGTCGCCCCTCCATCTCTGCCCCCAGATTCATGTGCCCCATCTCTGCCCCCAGATTCATGTCCCCCCATCTCTGCCCTCAGATTCATGTCCCATCTCTTCCCCCAGATTCATGTCCCCTCCATCTTTGCCCCCAGATTCATGTCCCCCTCCATCTCTGCCCCCAGATTCATGTCCCCCATCTCTGCCCCCAGATTTATGTCCCCCATCTCTGCCCCCAGATTCATGTCCTCTCCATCTCTGCCCCCAGATTCATGTCCCCCCTCCATCTCTGCCCCCAGATTCATGTCCCCCATCTCTGCCCCCAGATTCATGTCCCCACATCTCTGCCCCCAGTGTCATGCCGTCCCCTCCTTCATCTGCCCCCAGTGTCATGCCATCCTCTCCTTCATCTGCCCCCAGATTCACGTTCCACCTCCACATTAAACTTACCTTCTCCTCCGCTCCCTCACCGCTCTCTGCGCGCCTCTCTCGCTGACACATACGGCTGAAGGAAGGAGCTGACACAGGTCAGCTCCTCGCTTCGCCGCTGCGTGTCTCTCTCGCTGACAGATATGCGGCTGAAGCGAGGAGCTGACCTGTGTCAGCTCCTCGCTTCGCCGCTGCCGCCGGCTCCTCTACAAGCTAGGAGCCGGCGGCAGTGGCGAAGCGAGGAGCTGACACAGGTCAGCTCCTCACTTCAGCCGCATATGTGTCAGCGAGAGAGACACCCAGCGGCGAAGCGAGGAGCTGACCTGTGTCAGCTCCTTCCTTCAGCCGCATGTGTCAGCGAGAGAGACATGCAGCGGCGAAGCGAGGAGCTGACCTGTGTCAGCTCCTTGCTTCAGCCACATATGTGTTCAACTCAGATCTGCGTCCTCTGGACCGTGTTCCGTCCGTAAGGAGTCCGCATGAGAACCCTTCTGGACAGAATACAAGCGCAACTGCAAGCGCTTTGCAGTTCAAGCACCTGTGCCCCATAGACTATAATGGGTTCTGTGGGTTTGCCGCGCACCACCCGAACGAACGATTTCAAAGGAATCCACCTACCAAAGGAACTGTCACATGTTATCATGATAGCTGCCTATGTCCCCCACCTCTGCAAAAAACATTTCTGCCTGTTATATCTACATGCTGTGACCCCCCTCCTCGTGTCCTCCAACCACATTCGGCTGTATTATTATTAACATCACTTCACACAGAGAACTAAATGATCCTGCAGTGTGTCTTTGATTCTTTCTTTTTAGTTGCTATGATTCCTAGTATTTCTCTATCTGCCATGAGCTTGTATGTGTTTCTCTCTTGTTATATACTACTGTACATCTATGAAACTGTATCATTGAAATTTCCCCATTGTGGGACTATTAAAGGATTATCTTATCTTATCTTATAGACAATGGGGCCCGTGCGCTTGAACTGCACAGCGCTTGCAGTTGCGCTTGTGTTCCATCTGTAGGGGTCCTCATGCGAACCCTTACAGACGGAACACATCAGCATGTGTGAACTGGCATTAGATCTCCTTTCTGATTCTGTTTGATGGCTGGCAGACTGACACTTAGCCTTCCACTGTTAAAAAGGCCTATTCATCCCAAAAGGAGCAAATGTTCAGAATATAATCACGGACAGATTCTGTAAGGAAGGTTGTAGCACAAAAGGGGAGAAAGCTGCTGTTTGGTGGTCATTGGCAGGTGATGATGGGAAGCTTGTGAGTACAGACATGCCGTGAAGAAGTATTCATGGCGGTCGGGGCCTAGATAGAGAAGGAAATGGAAATAATGCTAACGTGATGTGGCTGCCAGTCATGAGGAGAAGTTGCGGTGGGGGCCCAAGCTGGGCTTTTGCATCGGGCCCTGGAGCCTTTAGAACTTATCCCCGTACTTGGTCAGCTACAGCTGTAGAATAGTAGAATATAGACCAACACCAGCTCCAGCCAAGCTCCCAGTGATGCAGCTAAAGACTATACAATCCCTTTTTAGGTCCCGTTTCTGATACCTAAAAAAACAAGGCTGCTGGCTGAGTAAAAGTAGAGTAGGGCAAGTACTGAATGTTATAAAATCTTAAAATGATGCCTGTTTTTGTACAGTGCAAAAATGCAGCACTCAATATTTCTTCCACTAGGTGGCGCTTTGCACTAGTGCATTATACAAAACTAAATTGAAGGGATTTGTACTCATGCTCATGAATGTGTTGCCTTACTAGCACCCCATGTGGCCTGACTCAGTATTGCAAGTAAATATTAAAATCTAATAAATACGCCACATAAAGAGAAAACATCACAAAGTGTTATAAAAAGGTACAAAAATAAAGGTACAAGCCAAGAGAAGTACAGTATTAGTGGGTGAAGTTTCCTATAGGGTTGCCTGCTTTGCTTGCTCTCAGGCTTTGCCAGCACTTCTGAAACCACGCAAACATGTCAGCTGCTATTCAACAACTGAGAAACTGCTAATAAAGCCGAACACTCGGTGCCACATTTACATTTATATGAAAGCCACATCTCTCGGCTGCAGTGAAAATATTGTAACCACCAGTCTGGTTTGTTAGCACACTTCACACAGACCATTCCACAGGACATACCACTTCCTGATGGTGGGAAGCCAAAAAAAGCTGAAGTGATGAATGAGAGGACCGCCAAATATATCAGGTATCTCCATTTGTTCCAGTGGCTTTAAGGTGTCTTTGTTGCTCTTAGAGGTTTGGTTTGTAGATTATTTTTCTAACTGAGTTATGGTTGCGATGAAAAATGGAAAATTTGTCCTTACACCACTGACTATAAGATGGAAAAAACACTTACTGAATTCTACATAGTGAAGGAAAAACATGTTTTTCTAAAATGTGCGATGACAAGAGCAGTATAGTATATATGCCTACCGTATACACGTAACCTTGTCACGGCGGCTAAGTCCAGACTCCAGAACTTGTCTTCTCATCATTCTAACTCTGAAAATTTAGGCGACTACTTTGTGATTTTTTTCCCCCTGATTTTGTAACATTTTTAGGGTGCATTCACACTGCGTAAACGGCAGCTTATTCTGAACGTAAAACACGTTCAGAATCAGCGGCGTATAAAGCAGTTCCATGCATTTCTATTGGAGCCAGCATACGAGCGCTCCCCATAGAAATGAATGGGCTGCTTTTTTCACTACGAGCGCTCCCATTGAAGTGAATGGGAAGTGCCCGCATGTACAGCTAGCTCTGCTCATGCCGAGCCGTACACGCGAGCACATCCCATTCACTTCAATGAGAGTGCTAGTAGTGAAAAAAGCAGCCCATTCATTTCTATGGGGAGCGCTCGTATGCTGGCTCCAATAGAAATGAATGGAACTGCTTTTTACGCCGCTGATTCTGAACGTGTTTTACGTTCAGAATAAGCTGCCGTTTACGTAGTGTGAATGCACTCTTAAGGAGTTATCTGGGAGAGGGGCTCAATATAAAAAAAAAATCCTATTAATATTATAAATGTGAAAGTTTGTGAGTTTGGATGTTTGTGGGTTTGTGTGTCTGGATGTTTGTTAGTCAATCACGCAAAACCCGCTCCACCGATTTGGCTGAAAGTTTCCACAAACATAGTTAATACACTCGATTGCGCAATAGGCTACTTTTCGTCACAATAGCGCACATACGTTTGTGCCAGGACCCCCACAAAACCCAAACTCACACCACCATCTCTGCAATCTCACACACTTTGGACCATAGCAAGCCACAAAATTCATATTGCCCTCTACAGCCTAGCCCCTAACCCCACACAATCACATATACATATACTTTACCACTTTGCCCCTCACCTTACCGATACTCCAGGAGGCTCTCTTTAACGCTCCGGAGCAGCCATGTTTGCCGACCCCCACCGCTCTGACAATCCGCAACACCGCCCACCCATGTCAATACCCCTAGGAGGTCTAATAAATGCAAAAAAATTTTTTAAAAAAAGTAAAAAAAATATAAAAACAAATAAAAAGGATTAAAAATTCAAATCACCCCCCTTTCCCTAGAACACATATAAAAGTAGTTAAAAACTGTGAAACACATACATGTTAGGTATCCCCGCATCCGAAATCGCCCGCTCTACAAAGCTATACAAATATTTTTCCTGTTCGGTAAACGCCGTAGCGGGAAAAATGGTCAAAACTGCCAAACTGCCGTTTTTTCACTGTTTTGATTCTGATAAAAATTTGAATAAAAAGTGATCAAAGCAATAACATTTCCCAAAAATGGTAGAACTAAAAAGTACACCCGGTCCCGCAAAAAAAGACGTCCTATACATCCCCATACACGGACGTATAAAAAAGTTACAGCTGTCGGAATATGGCGACTTTTAAAAAAAAAAGTTTTTAACACAGTTTTGGATTTTTTTTAAGGGGTCAAAATGTATGTAAAACCATATAAATTTGGTATCCCCGGAATCGTAACGAAACACAGAATACAGGGGACATGTCATTTTGGTTGCACAGTGAACACTGTAAAACCAAAGCCCGTAAGAAAGTCGCAGAAATGCATTTTTTCTTCAAATCCACCCCATTCAGAATTTTTTCCCTGCTTCCCAGTACATTATATAGAATAAATAATGGTGGCATCATGAAGAAAAATTTGTCCCAGGAAAAATTAAGACCTCATATGCCTCTGGGAGCGGAGAAATAAAAAAGTTATGGGGTTTAGAAGGAGGGGAGTCAAAAACGAAAAACGAAAATCAAAAAATGCCATCGGCGGGAAAGGGTTAACTTCAAATACTTCTGTCCCAAAGTCACTATGTAAAGTTTCTCACAACACCGTATATATAGCAGCTCAAATACAAATTAACTTCAACACAAAAGTCTCACGTATTCTCAGAATTATTGCAAAAACAAGATACAAAGTTACATTTCATATCCCATACCTTATACACAGTACGAAAACCTTACCCACACCTGTATATACCCACTGCTACAATCACCGCAGACGAAGTCGTGGGTACCAGCTAGTGTCTATATAAATTCAGCGCTCAGACCGATTTGTTGGGTTATATTAGTAGAGATATATATAGTAATGGTAGTTAAACATGGTAGTCATGTGTAATGTTTCCATCTTTAACAAAGCAGATCATCTTCATACATGGATTGCACCAGAAGCAGTACAAAGTAAGAGATGGGTGGCATGAAAATGGCAGTAAATTCTATGCTACTCGACTTTTACTTTCCACTACTTCTGATTAGAGATGGACGAACGCCTCAGGACTCAGTTAGTTTCAGGTTCAGGTGGTTCGGGTCCAAGATTATTTAGGGACGGAAAAGCTTGGTATGCCTTAAAAAGGCTTCAAACATTTTGTAGGATACCCTTAGGGCATCTAGGACCCTATCTATCCAATTTCTAGCTCTCTAAGGCAAACACAGCCGAGGTTAGGTCAAAGTGAAAATGACATTATTACACTCTGGGGTCTCTTTAGAGTCATACTGGAGCTTTCCTATGGGGTCAGGCATCCGGTGTCACTGCTGAGGTGACAGGGAGGCACAAAGCAAGTAACGCAAGGTGACTATGAATGTTTTCACCTCCCCTAGGCCTCCAACTATTGCATTCTAGAGTCTAAAGAGACGTCAAAGTATAATGTGGTGGCCATCTTAAAAGAATGAAACGAAGCAAAACTCACTGGTCCTCCGCCATTTCTATTCTGACTCTGTCCATGTTCTCCGCCAGTCTCTCTCTCCGATACATACCATAGGAAAAGAGCCTGCAGCCGATCACTATCCACCTCAGCCAGTGTTTGGCTCAGCATCATTACCTGTGTGTCCGGAGGGACTAAAGGCCAGCGGGGACTAGAGGAAGCAATGACACAGGGCAAGCGCTAGAACGGTGAGGTGATCATTGCTTCTATTTTTCTAACCTGTTCAGAGCAACCAGACAACCCCTTTAAAGAAGTCTTGCCAGCCTTCAGGAGGTGTTCTTTGATTCCCTATTGTACCCCATTCACTAAGCTGTATATACTGTAGAACTCAATTAACAATGAAAGCCCATAAGATCCTGTCTTGATCAATACCATCCCCTAAATAAGGAGGGGGGGGGGGGGGGTATTACAGTATGTATCTTTTACCGGTATTCAACTACACCCTCAAGGACTCCATGGTAGAAATTCAGCATTGGGTCTGTATAAAGATGCTGTATAAGACATGCCCCAAATCAGGTGGCAATAGTGCTAGAATCACGTTGGGTCTTCTGTTACGTTCATCATTCGCATTGTAAAGATTTTTACTGCCTCATTTGGAATCTCATCCACTATGCTAGTACTGTGCATTAAAAACCAGAAACATAGCACAGTTAGGGGAAATCGAACAACTCAGTTTGAGAGATTTATTTACCTCATTTTTTGTGTTTTTTTAGAGTGTATTTTAGAGGTATAGGCACTCCTTTGAAGGGGTTTACGTCTGATACATGGGGGATTCTCCACTTGGCTTTTTTGAGTAGTTCTGTGTATTACAGGAGGTTAGTAGCTGGCGAGCATTGGCAGAGAACCTGCTATGGCTACACCTTATGTGGATGGGCCACATACAGCGGACATGGAGTTCCCCTATGAGTGCTCCTCTGCAAGTCACAGCGATAAAAACTATGCAAAATCTGGGGGGTTTGTTGTGGCTCATCTATAGGTAAGGATCGGAGGGAACCAGTGAAATATACAGCAATAACATGAGACGCCACGGGTTGAAAACATTAACATCAGGGTTTAGTGGCAACTTGTGAGTGAGATTTGTTTTAAGCTGTGGTGCTGTGGAGGATGGGAGGATGGTATGGTATTTGTCAATGGTAGGCCAGAAACTCTCAACTGACTCCTCCAGCCTACCTTCTAAGTTAGGCAGAGAATGGGTAAGTGGCGGCCCATATGACAGAAAACAATGTAAACTGTGGACAAAGAACCCTTGCTACTATAAAATCCTAAATTGTCACAGCTTAACCCCACAATGCTTCACAGGTAACCTAGCATCTTCAAGGGTATCAAGAAGCATATGCAAGGAGAACACCATTTAGAACCTCTCTTACAGCAATACATGAAGGAATCGCTTTGTTTAAGCCAATGAGATCATTATATTAGGACCAAACCTCTATCCATTTTTGTAGATGGTCAATGGAGCCTTTAAGATTAATGCAAGAGTTGAATCAAGATGGAAAGCCAAGAAAACCAGTTAGATCAAGTCTCTCCAACCTCTCTGACCAGCCATACACGTTAGATTTATGGCTGCTTAGATGGCCAATTCCTAAAACGGACAGAATTCTGACATGTAGATTCTGACAGCAGACTTTAGTCTGCCAAAAAGAGATTGTCCACGCTTTAAATTTCCGACTGGCTGTTGGCCAAAGTGGCTGCAAATATCTAACAAGGTAGATTTGGTTTTGACAGACTGAATTCTGGCCATAGCAGTATTATTACAGCTGATAGTTGGCAGAATTTTGCAAAAATTTGCAGGGCCAGATTAAGCCTTCAGGACTTATTCGCATGACCATGTAGCCATGAAAAAAGTACACCCGAGGGTTACCCGCTTCCACAGAATCTTCAAAGATTTTATCTATTGAGGGATCCGTGAAAAAAGCCCAGAAAATAGTATGTTCTATTATGTCATGGATTGCTCATATGCACCATTAAAACAATGGTCATGTAAATATAGATCCTATGTCTAGAATGGAACATTCTAAAAAACAACAAGTATTCAGCCATGAAATTCTGTCGTGTGAACAAGCCCTTAGACATTTCGTCACTGCGGCATAGTCGCCACCTATGTTTTTAAATTGCTACATGCTGGGATTTTCAGAAATACATTTTTCTTAATAGAGCAACATAAAAATTTCTTACAATAAATTAGGCAGCAATTTCAGGGCGACTATATCTCAGGAAATCTAAGCTACTCACGTGACTCCATCGATTTTGAAGATATGTTTAAGCTACTCAATGCATTCCCTTTAGACAGCAAGTTCACAGCGATGTTTTGTAGTGTAATAAAAAGCCTAGGTGTAGCCTCAACCTACATGTACATGAATACGGCAGAAATACCCCAAAGAGACTAAAGAGACTATTTAGCAAGCAAACACTGGGTTAAGGATCAGCATAGCCGTGCATGATGAGAAGTTTATATCAGCAGGGTGCCCGCACCACTGGTCACTCCCAGTTTGCATGCCAGGAGAACGCTGCCATGCAGAAGGAATTGCTAAGCCTGCTGAAGTGTTTCTAGAGCTTGCTAGTGATGGAAGGATGGGAGAAGGAGCCAGGGCTCGGAGCTGGAAATCAGTTACTATGTCTGTTTATTTACACTGCAGAGACACCGGACAGAGGGCTGAACTGCGCTTACTGATCATTTCATCCTCCACTGACTGTGCAAAAGTCATCTTTCATGTAGAAAATTAAAGAAAGCTGTAATGAAGGAAGGATAAATCCTCAAAGGAAGGAGCGAAGTGTGATTACTCTAATTAAAATGCTCAAGAACCGCACATATGTGTTTCTGATCTGCTCATTTCTTATGTTTCCTTTGTGAAATAGTTGTTCCAGTTAACCCTTCATACAGAACATAGACCATGACACATCAGTTGTATGAAAGTTAGTTGAAAATTACGCATCTCTGAAGTATAGGGCAACATAAGGCCGCTTTCCTAAATCTAGGAAGCAAAGAAGGATTTTAGCATTCATATTAGAGCCTCAATACCTGGACTATTGTGATACTTCAGCCAAACCTAACTCATCCTGGAAATATAAGGCCGGGTTCTGATGGGGTTTTTTGGTCCAGAATTTGACGCAGAGGTCGCCTCAGATTCCGGACCAAAAAACGACTAGTCGTGCCTGGATGCCGGTGCAGTGCAGCGGCATCCAGTCACGTCATTCCTCTCCAGATTAGGCCCAAATAAATGCTCCTAGTCAGGAGGAAGGTGTCACGAGGCAGGGAGGGAGGTGTCACGAGGCAGGGAGGGAGGTGTCACGAGGCAGATGTCCGCGGCTGAATCAGCCGCAGAATCTGTCTGAAGAAAGGGCATGTCGCTTCTCTTTTCTATGAGCGGGAACAAACCGCTTGCGGTAAAAGGAAATGGATGGCTCCCATTCATTTCAATGGGAGGTGGGTTTTTTAAGCACCACGTCAAAATCCTGACCAAAAAACTCCATTTGAAAACAGCCTAAGTTTTCTGCTCTTTCCAGATAAAAGAGTGTCTGATGTTATGGGATCAGATGCGGGATCCACAGCAAAATTGAGCAGGATGCTTATTTATTTAGGATCCTGTTTCAATCTCTACCTCCCAATGATGGAAGGCAGAATCAGGATCACAATTTTGATGCATAATATGCCATGTGAACATTTCCTAAGGCTGGTGATACACGGGGAGTATTTGCAGCAGGATATCTGCAGCGAACTAACTGAAGGCTAACCCACTGCAACAGTAACAACATAGTGAATGAGATTTCTACAGATTTCATCTACATTTAGCAGTTAAAACCCCATCGAAAAGTAATCTGCTCTGATGGTTGCACAAGATCATCATGTAAGTGACGGTCAATACACACAACTGAGTGACATCTGAGTGCTTTCCGTGATACATTCACATCCATGTAGATTCCGCATCCATTCTGTTCTGATAACACGGAGCAAAATAGGACCTACTCTATAATCATCAGTATTACCGGAATACAATAGATCCAGAAGTCCATAGAAGTAAATGCATCACATATGTTACTCTGAGTGACATCTTACTTTTTTCAAGGATAAACTCAGCCGCCAACTCGGATGCACACTTGGTTATGTGCATGGACCCTTTTTGCTACAGGTTTCAACCATCGCTTTCAACTTTTATGATGCCTGCAGGTATGCTACAGCAAAAAACACCTAATTTTGGGTGGGTAATTCATGGCAACATTTAGGGTAACAAGCTGCTCATTTCTCATGAGCCTCCAACCCAAGACCCCATGCACAGAGGGCAATAGGGCTGGAAAATCCATTCATATACTGTATATCATATGCATTTCTCAATCCATACTCTCCACATTTTATAGAGAAGAGAAGAGACACCGAGCGCCCTAAGTGTAGTAGTACACTGTAATAGGGTAAACCAATAATAATATGTGTAAAATGAAACAACCAGATGGCCTCTCACCTTGCGGGGTTGTGAACGGATCACAACGGCCTAGATAGCATGCAAACAATATTCTGTCCTGGAGAGAGTGGCAGCAGTTCAATCTGCATACACTGGAAGATCGTGAAAGGAAATGGGCATAGAAAGGATCAAAAGTCTGTATCAGAAGATCCGCGTTCTCTGGAACCTTTTATTGGGGTAGGTATTGAAGAGTATACTGTTCTGTGCCGTACTGTTCAATACCTACCCCAATAAAAGGTTCTTCGACCAAACTTCTTGGCCTATGTTTCGTACCTACAACCAGAGAGCGCGGACCTTCTGATACAGACCTTGCCCTTGCTGTGTCCATCTCCTCATCTTAGTGATATATGATGTGAGGAATCAAACTCCTCTATTTTAGCACAGTCCAAATCTCACTTCGACTCCACTGTCATGGTGAGACAGAGACAGTAAATCTCCCCTAATTCAGTAAAAAGCCAGGGATTGATTCCTATGACAGTAATTTTTTGACTCCGTAATTTTTTTCTGACTCTATCCAAAATTGGTCCTAACTCCATGGCTTCAACTCCACAACCCTGGGGACAGTGTAACCACAAGCAGGTAGGGACTCTTCACATTATAAATCACTATGCTACTGGGCATCCACGTCTCTGCTTTTTTAGGTCTTGATTCCAAAATGTGCATGTTCCAGAGTAGTTGCCATGTCCAGCTTGGACATCACCTACAAGGGCTGAGAGTGCTGGTAACTGGAACCATCCAAGGGAGACAATCCATAGAGCAAACACAATGTTTGAGGTGGTTCCACAAATGCTCAATTGGGCTCAAATCTGGGGAATTATGGGCCAGGAAAGTACTTGAAAGTCCAACCACTGGCAATCATTTCTAGCCGTGTGATACTAGTTTTATACTAATGCTGACTCTCTGTTGTTGGGGTCTGTCAGGGGAACCAAACAAGAGCAAGGCAGATTACGCATGGGGCTATGCCAACCCCATTGACTATATTGGGATCCGTCAGGTGTCTGTTGTTTTTAAACCCTTCCTGAGGCTGCAATCTTTCAATTTTCATTTTTTGATTTCTCGCCTTCCAAACCCCATAACTTTTTTGTTATTCCATTCACAGAGCCATATGAGGGCATAATGTTTGCTAGACAAATTGTACTTCATAATGGCATCATTTAATATTCTGTACGATACACTGGAAACCTGGAAAAATTCCGAATGGCACCACGGTCAGGTCAGTTGTTTTTCCCCAGATCGCTATATATAATACTAATGGACATTTATCTCTTTCGAAGCAATTCCTATTTAACTTCAATTAGTAATGTATCCCACCAGGTGGTGATAGTTTACATGTAACTGTTACAAAAGTTTTACACCGCCATCTTGTGTACAACTTATATATTACAGCAAATTATTCTGTTGCAAACTAAATATTGTACAACACAAGTCGCCTCTTATTTTTTTCACTTTCACATTCCTGTTTTTCATAGTTGATATTTTGTATATCATCCAAAAAACTGGTTAAACTAAAAAACGAATTTATGAGATCAGAGTATTTTCTCAAGGGAAATAGGAATAAACTAGACATGGTGCCAAATTTGCAAAATAACATTTTCTATCCTAACAAGAATGCCAATGTTGTAGTGCTGCCGATGCCAGCTACCATGACTTCAGCAGACACCTACGTGCATGCTTTGTAAAAATGAATGGGCTACGGGGTTATCATTATTATCCCAGAGCTGTCAGCAAAAGATCCTCTGTCCAACCAATGGTCCATGTAAATCTGGACCTGGATTTGGTGTTTGTTCTTGTGTCACTTTTGTGACATTCTTTGCTACATATTCTGCCATGAATTTTGTTTTCAATGTAAAACTGTGCTATTTTTGTAACAAAAATATAACAAAATTAGCTACAAAATGACTTATTTAGAGTATGTTCACACTGTACATTTTACTGGATGAACATATGGAAACAGTGTCACATAGCTCTCATACTCCTCTTTGGGAGTTATGCAAACAGCATAGAGCAGCACTGTTCAACTATACCTGTAAGTCCTGGCCCTAGAGGTTAGGACAAGGAGCAGTTAATCCACAACTCGGCAGTAATTTGCCAAGATGGGAATGACCCTTTAATATATCTAAATTTCACAGATGGTGCAGAAACCCGTTGGGGGAGGCCAGGAGGGTGAGAGTAGTAATAGTTGCTGTGTTAGCAACAATCTTGACCACATCATCTAGCTCCCCATCTAGGCTGGTGCAGTGCTGAGGGGGGCTGCAGGGTCCTAGGTGGTCGTGGTAGTGTTTTTCCCTGGGGAAAATCATAATAGTTGTGAACATCCCTGGACCTGCTGTGGATTGGAGTGCCCATGATGGTTGTGCAGGAATTACAGGGACAAGATAATATAGCATCTGGAGGTACAATTCATATACTGAGGACAGGGGCTGAGCTGATTGATGGTATTCCCTTTCACAGTCTGCCTCTCCTTCCCTGGGGCAGTCTATCACTATAAATATCATGCAGCACTTCTTACAAAGTCTCTACAAGTACCTAGCTGTGGGGAGTAGGTAACTCAAGGTTGCCCTGTCTGTCCTGAAGCCAAAACAAGGTCAAAGCTATAAAGTACCAGATACACTGTCTACCAATAAGTATTTGGGCACCTGTGGTAGAATACAAAAATAACATTTATTCATATTGACTAGTTGGTAGAACCCAGCAGATGCTTCCTTATGGATGATATTGATAGACACAATACTCCTGGATGCCTGGTGAAACTCCTGGTGTATGTGAGCCATCAGTTGGGTGCGATTTCTCTGGCCAGCACTTGTCGGTCTCTATCTCCCAGTTTCGGGGGTCTGCCGACTCGGGGCACTTTCCGACAATCACCGTTCACCTTCCACTTCATAATCACATAGGCCACTGTCGATTTTGGGTAATTCAATTCACTTGCTATGTCCCTTAAGGATCCACCATTTTTGTGGTACCCAACAATTACCCCTTTTCTTGCATGAAACTAATGCAAATACACTAATGCCAATGCTGTTTCTTATGTAACGGCAGAAGGCATGATGTACATCACGACCACAGATATCTTCATTTGCATGGGTGTCCAAATACTTATTGGTAGACAGTGTAATTCTTATCCATATATACTGATCATGTCCATAACATGGGTATGGAGAAATCCCATGTCCTAACTACTGAATGACACTGGACTGTACAGGTTGATGGTGTCTAACCTAATTCTGCCCTCTAGCACAGTCTCACAGATTCTCATCACACAACTTCCTCCTTCTTAGGGCCCATGCACACGATGCAATGCGGCGTTGATTCTGACACGAAAAACTTGTGTCAGAATCAGCACTTCAAAACAGAATCCCATTGAGTTTAATAGGTTCCGTCTTACGCGTGCTACACATTATAATCAATGGGAGGCTTTTTAACCCATTGATTTCAATGTGTTACGCACGTTAAACTGAACCCATTGAAGTCAATGGGATTCTGTTTTGCAACGCTGACTCTGACACGAGTTTACGTGTCAGAATCAACGCCGCATTACATCGTGTGCATGGGCCCTTAATCAGAGATCATGTGAAGGTTCACTGTCTTCCCCTTCTCAGATTCCCCACTGTCTGGGTTGTGCCCTCAACTCAGCACCCATTCTGATCTATTAAAGGCACATATAAATGTAATTATAAATGTAATATATGCACTGTAGTGTCAACCTGTTTCTCAAAAGTGCATAGAAAATGAAAACCCTTTCTGTACTTCTGCCCGTGGGAAACAGACAAAAACAGCTTACTAATGTAAAGTACATTTCAGATTTACAATCTGCCATCATGTTACTTCTGAAATTATAAATATATTACACCAGAAAAACATGGCCATTTTACCCCTAGGGCCAACTGTACATCCACACTGGATTAAGCAAGACAGTCCTAGATGATTCCAGGTGCTGTCCCGCTGTTCTAAGCATTAGCCCCAGTTTTTTTTGTGGGGTGGTTGAGGGGGTCTTATTAGGGGACTAGTTATGGGAAAATTAAATTATGTTGGGGGCCCACTTTCAAAAAAGTTTTAACAGGGCCCCCTAATGTATTAAAACGGACCTGTGTTTTGGAGTCATCATATTCTGACACCCATATTGTGCACAGGTTGCATAGGGTGTCTTTATTTTTTCCAAGGCCACATGTACTTTTTAGTTATACCATTTTGGGGAATGTCTATCCCTTTGATAGCTTTTTATTACTTCCTGGTGCCGCCTTGTGTGTGGCTGCCTGATACAGTGCTCCAAGCTGGGAGCAACCTTTATCTTTCCTTTTTCACTCTTTTTCTCTGTATCTTCAAGAATCCTGTAACCAAGCAAACTAGCACTATGAATTAGCAACTATAAATCGAATGGAAGATCCTGTGGAGTATTTTGTTCCTTTTGTTTCTATTGTTAAGCATGGACAATGACTCAAGACCTGGAGTTTTTCCTGTGCACATGTGCCTGTTACCATCCCCCCAGGAGCTAAGGACAGCATGGACACCATGTGGCATGGAGGAGAAACCTACATGGAAGTGTGGACTTCTTCTTTTCAAGGAGATAATTTTTAGAGTCTATTGCTGATGTGTGAAGATCCCTACAGCTGACTGGTATTTCTTTCTATTACTGTGGACACGTGGGACTCTGTTACAACCTGGGAACCTACCATCACCCACCTACCCATGTGTTTATGGAAGCTTGGCAAGAGAGCAGCACCCTGTCTACCTGGATGGCTTCAGACCTCTCTGGGCAGTAGAACACAGTGGTAAGAAAAAAGGAAGAGGAGGGCTTGTGATGAAGGATATTTGGGGCATTTTTTTGTGGTTAATGGACAATAGCGCTGATGCAAGATACCGAACTATCAGCTGTGAGCATGAGATCTCACCACCAACCAAAGGAACTGCCACATGTTATCATGATAGCTGCATGTGTCCCCCACCTCTGCAAAAAAAACAAAAAAAAACAACGTTTTTTTGCCTGTTATATCTACATGCTGTGACCCCCCTCCTCATGTCCTCCAACCACGGTCGGGCTGTATTATTAACATCACTTCACACAGAGAACTAAATGATCCTGCAGTGTGTCTGTGTTTCTTTCTTTTTAGTTGCCATGATTCCTAGGATTTCTCTATCTGCTATGAGCTTGTATGTGTTTTTCTCTCTTGTTATATACTACTGTACCATCTATGAAACTGTATCACTGAAATTTCCCCATTGTGGGACTATTAAAGGATTATCTTATCTTATTCAAATTTTTCTGAGAGGCGAAAAAGCAAAAAAAAAATAGCGGTTCAGCTCTTGTGATTTTTTTTTTTTTTTTTTTAACACTACAGCCCAGTGTGCTGGAATCTCGCTATATTTCCCCCAGGTTTTTAACTTATGTGTGGTCCAGTTCGGGTCTGGAGTAGGCCTCAGCCCCAAGTGTGAGTCCTGGGCTCATTACTGGGCCAGAAAAAGGCTGTAGATTCTGCATTCCAGTATAGATCCAGGGAGTGAAAGGAGGTGCTTGTTTCTGTGGCTGTAAGTAAGCCACACATATAGTTAGGTTATCACTTCTGTTTAGTTAGTTGCTCAGATGAGCAGGTTTTTAGTATGTTTTTGCCTGAAGTTGTTTTGCTCATTTTGTGGCTGAAGTCAAGGTTAATTTATGTTCCTGTTTTTTTCTAAATAAACACGTTTGCTGCATATTTTGTGTCCCTGTCTTGACTGTTTGGGTCCGCACCACTGCTTCTCCCGAGCTAACTTCCCCACAATATATAAATCCCAAACAGAACCTGGATTCACTGCTAAAAATAATACAGTTCCAGTAAATAGCAGTTCAGGGTTCTTGTTCACAACAACTCTGCAAAGGTGACAGTGGAACGACACATAATAGGCGGTGTGATACCAAATTTCCTTCTTCTAAGCAACTGTCAGTGATCCGGGCAGAAACAGGGGTGTGTAAAGATGGTGAACAAGGAAACTATGGGAGTTCTTTGTGCTAGATCATGCAGTTCTCTTTACTTATAGTCTGTATGTATGTGCTCTCACATAATCACTGTTTCCAGCACCTCCTAAGAACAAAGTTCCTTAAAACGACCATCCTTCTTCTCTCAGTCCAATAAAATGCCCCATTTCAGTCTGTCAACTGGTCAAAATGTCTTTGAGTGCATCATAAACAGGGGCGTATCTATAGAGGATGCAATCTCCACATCTGCCACATAAAATATTCCATTATTCTAAATGGATGATAGGTAATGGCAGATTTTGCACTGGGGATAAGAAGCTTCAAATTACTGCTCTGGTCATAGAGTCTTGTCCAGCAGTCAACAATCTTTCACCAACAGGTGTACTATATGCATATATAGAGCTATGAGTTTTGAGTCCATTCTGAGAAAACTGCATTAAGCTAGGACCCCATGTGGCGTAAACGCAGCATTTTACAGTCACAACAAAGTGATTGGGATTCTAACTAATCCATACCCACTTTACGGTACAATATATGCTGCGGACTCACAGCGATTTCCAAAACTGTTGTGGTTTTGGAAATCACAGCAAGTCAATTCTACCTACGGAAATGATAGCGGTTTCCCTATAGGTATAATTGAAAAAGAAAGTCTGCGAACTTTCTGTCAAAAGTGCTGTGGGAAGAACTGCTAAGGCTAAGGCCACACAAATATTTATTGGTGTGTCACATCAACAGTCTCACCATTAATAGAAGCGATTAAACTGCCCAAAGGCTCCAGTGGGCAAGAGAGAGCAACAGTGAGATGAAACATTTCCTGGTCAGATGGACCCAGATTTCTGCTACACCATGCTCATGGGAGGGTCGGCATTTGGCAGACACCGAATAAATCCATTAACCCTTCTTATCAGTAGTTCAGGCTGGTGGAGGTAGAGTAATGGCGTAGCACAACCTGCATTCTCTAATATGATACCTGCCGTGATGAACTATTATGATTCTGAAGGCCAAGTAGGTCCAATGTGCTTCTACTGTAGATCCGCGTCTCTTCAATGTGTATGATTAAGTGTATCTACATTACACTATGTATTCACTGTTCTTTGTGACTGGTAAGGTATCTTTTGAGAAGACATCTTCAAACACCACCTTTGGCACTGGTGAGATATGATTATTCTATTCGTGTCCCATAAGATAACTGTGTGTCACCATACAAGGTCCACGAACATGTATAGACCCTGCCATTCCATAGGCAGACCATCTTGCTACAGATGTTTGCTACCTACAGCTACTTTTAGATGTACTCACTAAGCACTTTATAATATACAAGTTTTTTTTAAGCTTGATGTAAAATATACTATTTCTCCTCTTTTGCAGTGAACCGCAGACTATCTGTCATGGGAAGGAGTAGGATAACACAGAGCAGATGTGGACTTTCCATTTTGAGGCCGCTCACAAACTCACCTTTAATTTATTTATTCCTAAACATAGAGTATTGTTCACAACTGCGTATAAATAAACCTGCCCGCGGGTCTGATTTATATTCCCGCTAGTTACACGGGATAATTACAACTTTATTTACTACAAGCCAATTAGTCTGCGCGGCCGTCATCTGGAGCACATGTATAATGACGCTCTACAATGAGGCCATGTGAGCGCGCTCTCTGGAGACAGGTTACTAAATCTGCATTACATACAATGTCATTTATATCATTCTGTATTGTTATGGAGCCCGCTCACAATTATCCATAATGTGTTTGTAAAATGCAGAGCAGAACCCTATATGGATGTAATTACCATGACTATATACATTAGCTAACATGACATAGTATCAGGCTAGAGAGAGAAATGAGAGACCTTATATCCCATAGACTATAATGGGGTCCGTTGGGTTTCCGCCCGGTTTCCACCAGAAATCAGTTGAGACAAAGGTACTGCTTGCAGGATTTTTCTCTCCGCATATTTTATGCGAAATGGGGGACTCGTTCCCGAATGGTCGCCCAATACTAGTGTGACCACAACCTAAAAAAAAAGTTGCAAAAGAAATGTATTTTTTCTGTAGCATTTTTCATTGATGTTTTTCTTGCGTTTTCCTATGCCACTCACTCATGTTTTTGAAAATCTCATGTCAGTTATACCTGCGGAAACGCAGAAAGTCCATAGAGGAAAACTCTGCGAAATCGGAATTAAAAATGCTGCAAAAAAAAATGCAATGCGTTTCTACTGTGCTTTTTTTCCACAGCTTTTTTTCTGCTGCGCTTCGCTGTGTGGGGCCTGAACCCTAAGGCTAAGGCCCCACGGGCCGTATCCGCAGCACTAAAGCGCTGCGGTTCTTTCTGCAGCACTTTTAAGAGAAAGTTCACAGAGTTTTCCTCTGCGGATTTTCTCTTAACATTATATCTGCAGGAAAGCCGCCAGCGTTTCCGTAGATATAATTGACATGCTGCGATTTGCAAAGCCACAACGGCTTTGCAAATCGCAGCGTGTCCGCTCTGCGATCTTTTCCGCAAAGTGGGGATGGGATTCGCATGAATCCCATCCACTTTGCCTGCACTGTACAACGCCGCAATTTTTCGCAAATCATGGCGTTTCCGGTCCGTTGGGCCCGGCCTAAAGAAATTTATAGACAAAAGCAAAATATTTTTGGAAGTATAAATACTAATCCCAGCGGATTTCGGGAAAGGGTTAAGAGTAAATTTCAAAAACAAAAAAGATCGGAGGATATGGGAATTTAAAGTCATGATGACCTTTGACACTCTCCATATAGGGTTAAACCAGTCACAGGATTTTATGACGTTTTACAACAACTAGACACCACATGACTGATCAAAGGAACCATAAACTCAGAGAACCTTCCTGTGAACTGATATATATATATGTTTTTTTTAACTGCTTCTTTGCATGTTCTGCTTTCCATCTATTTTGCATCTAACACTCTATTCCTGTATAAATATGCCTGCCTTCAGATATTGTGTTATACCAGCCTGATGAAGAGATAGCTTTAATATCCCGAAAGCTCGCAATTTGTCATCATTTTTTAAGTTAGCCATTAATAAAGGTATCAACTACTGAAGACTTCTCTCAAAAAAAAAAAAATAATTATTTCATATCCACTGGCTAACACGGTACAAAGATATATTTTCTTTATTAATGGGGTTGAGCCAATCTTGAGATTTCAGGATTGATTTTAAAATCCGATTTCCGATCATTTTCTGGCTGATCCCGATTGTGAAATTTGCTCGATCACAGAACGGAATCTGATCCCGATCGCTCATCCCTAGTCAATACTTCTGTATGGAAAAAGTCACTTTTAGGGTTGAGTCGATCTTGAGATTTCAAAATCCGATTTTCTAGCTGATCCCGATTATGATATTTGCTCGATCGCTCACCGGAATCTGATCTTTTCCAATTCCGACTGCTCAACCCTACTTATTAACCCATTATTAGCACTAACAGACCTTTACAATAAAATACTTTTTTGCCCAAACCACCCCTTTAATCTATTACAATAAACACTACAGAAAATCTTTATGTTTTTTATTCCAGACTCATAGCAAAATATAAGTGCTATATATAAGTTGTGTAAAGTGCTTTGTATTTTTACATACATATTATTATGCAGGACGTGCCACTACAACAGACAGTAAATAGAACATAATCCACATAATAGTCTGCATATAATATCAAACTACAATTGTAATAAAAACTAGGGACACATGAAATTATCCATATTAGGACATAATAATAATAATAAAAAAAGGTCAAATCAGTGTTGCCCTGCTAGTCATACAAGTGAATACACTTTGCTGTTTATGGAAGCCCTCAATTTGGTGACAGTACAGTAATGGAGGAAGATGTAAGAATTACTGTATATAGGAAATACTTCATCTTATTGGTTACAGTTACATAGTAGATGAGGTTGGATGAAGACATAGGTCCACCAAGTACAACCTATAACCTTACAGTGTTGATCCAGAGGAAGGGGGGAGAAAAGCTTATACCAATTGGCGCATGTCAGGGAAACAATTCCTTCCAACTTTGGCAACCAGTATAAAGCCATGGATCAACTTGTCCTTCCCAAAACCCATATAACCCATAATATTTTTGTGTTCAAGAAAGGCATCCAGGCCCTCTCTGAACTTGCACAATGAATCCATGTTTTTTTAAAAAAAAAAAAAAAAAAGTTATGCATAGTCCATTGATATACTGTACATTTGGAAAAACTTTGGACGATACGGACTGGATTCACATTAGAGTTCGCTTACGTTTGGGGAATATGTCCCCGAATCCGTTTGAAAAATGCAGAAAGAGAAGTTCTGCAAGAAAGTGTTTTCTCTCTGCAATTTTCAGGCAGAAAACCAGACGAAACCCAATATAGTCTATAGAGTTTGAGGATTTTCGTGGGTAACTGTTTTTTCAGCGCATTGGATTTCCATTTTCAGGTCCCCAAACGGAGTATTGGTTATTTCATTATTTTCAAGCATCCCCTGGCTTTAAATATATATTCTGGACAATCCCTTTAATGGGGCACATAATGGTATATACAGAACTATAATTATGCAACTGCATACAAGAAGAAAACGTCCATTGTCCATAGCAATCCATCACAGCGCAGATTTCACTCCTTGAAGTGTTTTTGAAAATTGAGATCCAGATCTTCCACTGGAGATGACATAGTAAGCAAGAGCCGCAGATCATGTGGAGTGAAATAGAATAGACATTCATGTAATTTTCAGTTTGTTTCATTCAGCTTGTTGTGAATTACGGACATCACTGCTACATGAAAAAGAGAAATAGAACATAGTAGAGGAGAATATTTTTCTATCACTATAAGTATATTATAAAAAGAGAACGAAAACTTGGTAATCTTCAGTAGTTGATACCTTTTTAATGGCTAACTCATAATGATGACAAATGGCTAACGTTTCGAAGCGCAAAAGGCTCCTTTCTCAAAGTAAATTTAAAAACATTTTTGAAGGATGCATATATATATATATATATATATATATATATATATATATATATATATATATATACAGAGCAGGCACAAAGGGTGTTAGATTTCAGGAGGGGGGGGGGTTGGTTGTTAGTAATTGGTGAGACAATGTAAGCATTTGGTAGAGACAATGTGGTAATTGGTGAAGACAATGTAAACACTTGCAGGTCCTTATCAGTTCACACTGTAAAAAGACATGAACCCCTGTGATGCATTAAGCCCACATTCTAGTGTCTGAAGCAGTTTCGTGAATTTATACTCATGTATGCGCCTTTCTCTCTTTGATCTGAAATTCCCTCTCAAAACCAGAATTTTCATGTCATTGGTGATGTTGTGGTCCCCCCTGCAGAAATGTTTTGACACAGGAAGGTCAGTTCTTTGTTCTTTAATTGTATGGCGATGTGAGTTCATACGCAGTCTAAGCTGCTGTCCGGTCTCTCCAACATACAGATTATCAGTGGAGCATTTGGTACACATAATTAAATACACTACATTGGATGTGCTGCAGGTGAAGGTACCTGGAATTTTATATTCCCTGTTAGAGTTTGGTATCTCTATCCTGTCTGTAGTCAGTATGTGGGGGCAGGTTTTGCACCTCTTATTTCCACATGGAAATGTTCCTGTGTTAGTTGGAGGTGACAGTGAGCTGCTGACAACCATATTCCTGAGGTTTGGTGGCTGTCTGTAGCATAGGAGAGGGGGGTCCGAAAATATGGATGTTAGACGGTTGTCTTTTTGTAGTAGTGGATGTAATTTGCGTGTGATACCTCTCAGCGCCTCCAGTTGGGGGTTATATGTGACAACCAGGGGCACTCGATTGATCTCTTGTTTGGTATTGTATCTTAATAACTCCGATCTTGGGATTCTGGTGGCCCTGGTGATTTGGTTATCAATTGTTCTAGGATGGTAACCCTGCCTCAAGAATGTGTCCCTGAGGCCTCCGAGGTGTTCTTCTCTATCTGCAGGGTTAGAACATATGCGATGGTATCTGATGGCCTGGCTGTAGACAATGGAGTTCTTTATGTGTTTCGGATGAAAGCTATCCCATCTTAGGTAGGTTGGTCGGTTCCGAAGATTACCAAGTTTTCGTTCTTTTTTTATATTTCCAACCCACTGGCTAACACGGTACAACAACGAACATTTTCCTTTTATAAGTATATTATATACTGTACTTTACTTCAGTTCAGGATACAAGTCCTCATATAAAGGGGGTGGTCCACTGTGACTTTCTACAACGGGAATATGTTCATGATGCTGACTTGAAACAGGAGAACTGTAAAGAGCAAAAAAAATCATTTAGTCAAGGTGACAACTTCCAGCAGTGATTTCATTTGCAGATTGTGGATTAAAGCCTACCTACGGGTATAAACAACTTTCTACAAATGAATAGCACAGGTGACTATAAGAAACTTTGTAACATGTCTTATTAAAGAAATAGGTTTTATTCCCCACTTTTCAGGCTGAGTTACTTTCTGCATATTCGTCTATGAAGAGGAGAGGAGTAGGATGAGGCTGCCAAAAAAGATACTCAAATAATTACTGCTGCTACACTCTGCTACCCTGTGCTTTTTTAACACTGCTAGATTGTAGATAAGACGCTACTAGTGACCAGAAAATAAATTAAGTAACCAGCTGGTGGCAACCTCTTACTTCACCCCTCCCCTCTCCATAGAGCTCTGTACATCAGGCTAAATACAGAGATGAATATAACGTAAACAACATTTTGAAGATAAGAAGGAAGAGAAAAGCTTAATAAGAGCTGAAGGAAACAGATCTCCTTAATAAGATATATTACAAAGTTTCTTATATTCACCTGCACTATTCTTTTATGAAAAGTTGTTTATAACTAGAGGTAAACTTTAACAAAAAATGGATATATCTTCCATAATTCAGGATGGTGAGTAGATATGATAATAGAATGTCATGATCGGCAAGGAGTTCCTACAATATCACGTACTATTATGTTATATACATAGCGCCTGATCAGGATCTGAGCAAGTGCCAAGTACAATGGATATCAGCAGGAACGCATCCAACACCCATGGGCAGAGCATTGGCACGGGCATTGAAGTCAATGAGAGACTTTTTTTTCAGCACTGAATCTGGTGTGGATTCCACACCTAATTCAGTGCCATTTTCTTCCATGTGAATGCACCCTTAATTGGTTACTGTTATGGTGTGCATTATATAACTTTCATGTAGGGCTCAACATCCTTACAATTATTACCTGACACACAGACTACTTCAACTCTGACTTTTTAAAAAATCACCACACGATAAAAAAAAAAAAGGTTGCTAACCCCTGATATAGACTGTTTATCTCTTACAACGAACTTAGATTTGTGGCTGTTAGGGTTGGTTCACACTAGCGCATGTATTCCGTCCACAAGGAGTCCGCATGGAGACCCCCCCGGATGGAATACAATCGGAATTACAAGCGATGTGCTTGCAAAGCACATGGAGCCCATAGACTATAATGGGCTGTGTGTGCTTGCCGCGCACTGCCCGCACGAATGAATTGTGCAAGCAGTGCGCGGCAAGCACACGGAGCCCATTATAGTCTATGGGCTCCGTGTGCTTAACTGCACAGTGCTTGCATTAGTGTTGGTATTCCGTTCAGGGGGTCTCCATGCAGACTCATTGCGGACGGAATACAAGCGCTAGTGTGAACCAACCCTTAGTTAGGCTGAGATATCAAAAAAAGCTATGTGTCCACAATGTGGGGCCTCAGCCTAGAGAGGATAGTTTGATCCACCAACAAGCACAAGCAGCTCTTGTCAACCATCCAGACACAGGTGGCACCTTCAGTAAACATCTCTGAACCATTTCCATGAGTTTGCACAAGGAAAATTGGTTTCTTCAGCACACATTGACAGCCAGCCACCATCACTTTCATTTGCAATGGGGTCAAGAATGAGAAACCTGGACTGCTACAGCCTGGAATTGTATAGCTTTTAGCAACAAGTCCAGGTTGTGTTTGGGATCTGACGACGGTCAGGGTTGAATATGGAGACCCCGTGGTGAGCACTTCAAAACTGCTCATGCTCTGCGCACTGTCCCAAATACCGGTGTCATGATCTGAGAAACCATTATGTGCTACAGTTATTCAGCCCTTTTAGTGATAGGAGTGATACAACTCAGCCATATGTGCAGGACATCCTGTGACATCCAGGGCCTCCTGTGTTGCCTCTCATGGCAGGGCATCTGCTATCTTTCAGCAGGATAATGCTTGCCTACACACAGCAAGGGTTTCCCATGTGTCTGTCTCCACCAGATTACAACACTTGCTTAGGGTGCCCAGCCGTCAGATTTGTTGCAAATTCGGCATTTATGAGAACAGCGGGGACACCAGTTTCAGTAACCTATGAGTGTACAGGACCTACAGGTCCAGCTGCAACAACTGTAGGCAAATATGCTGCAGGATACAATGCGGAACCTGTAGGCCTCTATGTCCAACTGTATCTCAGAGGAAGACCAACAGAGACTCCCCAATAAACTTGTCCTTTCACTTTAATATTGCAATCACTTACATATATTATTATTAAATTCAAACATTTCATTTTGTTCAATTTTGAACACCCAACAGACATCATAAGCAGCAATAATGGCAACTTCATGCTGTGAAAAAAGTCTCAGACATATACGCATGAGGCTTTTACTTGCTCCTACAGACATCTCCCATACATGTATGCTGACACTGTAAACTCAGGAAGGGCATCATAACTGTGGGGATAGAAGTCTCTGACTACAGACACTTTAAGCTCTCAAGTGCTATGGTCTATACAACCACAGCATCTGAGGGGTTAAGACTTTCACTTAATGAATGGCTCCCCGGCGGTGATAGCAATGAAATATTACAGTCTTACTGTGGTCATTCTCAATAGTAGCAGAGGGATTTTACCATAGACTGCAATATAGTAGTATTGCAGTGTATGATTTAATCTACCAATCACATATTAGCATATGAGGGAGGGGCAAAAAAAAACAAAAAAAACATCAAAAAGCCCAAATTGCCATTTTTTAGAATTGCTGAATTAAAAGGTTTTTCCAGTTAATTTGTTACTGATAACCTATCGTCAGATTACTCTCCCTCTTAGATTTCAGTGACAAATGAGCGCACACTTGATCATCAAAATCAGGAACCAGATCCTGCATATTCTTAATTTCATTTAGCATCCATCTGCTGCTGGACCGTAACCAATATGGTTTTCATAAGATATCTATTTGACGCCTTATAAAGTTGAATTATGAAAGAATCTGTATAAATGGCTTCTAGTTACTGCTCTAATATAGAGTTAAACTGTAAATAAAAACTATATAAGGCCCGGTTCACATTAATGTTTGGGTTTCTGTTCGGGGAGTCTGCTTGGTGACCCTCTCCAAACGCAAACCTATACGCATAAAAAAGCAGTCCCTAAGGAAACCCGCAGACTGCATAGACTATAAAAACATGTTTGCTTGTGAACCAGGCCTAATATAGACATGATATAAACAATCAATGCAAAAAAGTAACAAGTCACAATATTGAGTTTGTGCCAAAATGGACACGGTACAAACCTCTCGTTTACTGGAGATTGTGAAGAATCGTCGTCTTCTACAAATGCTGGATTTTCCAGGGGAAACACGCTATAGTACTGAGGAGGAGATATTGGCAGGTCTATCCCATTAAGTATTCCAGTACTATTACTAGAGACAGGAGAGGAAGCACTTGGATTTCTTGCTATAGCATCATAGGGGGTGTAGGGAGGAGGAATATACTGGAGCACTGTAGCACCATGGAAACTTATTGGCTGATTGATTCCCGTGAAGACAAAAGACTGTCCAGTTGTGGGTTGTTCTGGCTCAGCAACTGTATCATTATGTCTCTTACATAGCCTACCAAAAATCATCTTAAATCTACACACAGAAATCAATACAAAGGTCACACTAACCGAGAGCATAATAGGACCAATCAGTTTAGTCCACTCAAAACCATCATCATATCGAACCCATCCCATTATAGTAAAAGTGATTCCAACCAGTCCCATAAAAATTCCCGAAAACAGTAAAGTTGCCCCAGATTTACTCCGTTCGGAAACCCGTACTTCAGGTTCGCTGTTTGGATATGGAGGGAGGGAAAATATATTGATGGGGGAATCATCCACACGAGGACTGTTCTGTTCCATTATGACAAGCCAGCTGCCTCTTCCTCCATCCAGGTAAGAAAGAAATCCTCTGCAGTCTGAAGGGGTAAAAGTTCAGACAGATCCTACGAGCCCATGCTCACATGATTACTGCACAGAAAGGAGAGACTTTGGTATAAAGTATAAAGGTCTGAGCAGTGGAGCTTAGATATAAGTGATAAATCTATATTCTGCAGATATATACAGCGTTACATCAGTCTGTTATATAGGCAGATAATGTCTGGAAATTTTCCATATCTTTGAACTCTAAACATAGGTTATGGCCCACTTATATAAAGAGACATTAGCTATTCATATTAATGTTTAACAAGTGACAGAATAAGACAATGCAGAATGTATAAAGTCACCACGCCATTGTAAAACTGTAATAAAAAAAGGTTTCTTGGCATACAGGCCATGGCAAATGTTTGGGATTTTTCACACTCATCTAAGACACATTGCATCGTAATAAAACTTTGTTGTTTTGTGGGAAAAGTTGTTTTTTAAAGGCACCATTTTGGAGTACATACAGTGCATTGAAATGCTTTTATTATTTTGGAAGGGGAGCAGATTAGAGAAAAAGAATTCTGCAATATTTTATTTTATGTTTTTATGCCATTCATCATGGAGTATAAATGACATATTAAGGGTGCATTCACACTGAGTAAACGCTAGCTTATTTTGTAGAGTAAAATTACACTTGTAAATTTTGCTATCCCATTGACTTCAATGATATTTTTTTACAAGTGTAAAAATACGCCTGTAAAAATACGCCTGTAAAATGTCATTGAAGTCAATGGGATAGCAAAATTTACAAGTGTAATTTTACTCTACAAAATAAGCTAGCGTTTACTCAGTGTGAATGCACCCTAAAGGTTCACACCAGCACTGGGTCTCTGCTTTACGCAATCCGGCGGGTCTCTGTCTTCTGCCCGAAAAACTGGACAGAAGACGAAAACCCGGCAGTCAGTTTTCATACCCATTCCCTTAAATGGGTTTGCAAAGTGACCACCCGTGAGAGTCTTGTGCCTCTCCTCGGCGAAACCGTTTTTTTAACCAGACAACAAGTTGGACATGCAGGACTTTGTGTCCAGTTAAAAAAAAATCAAAACTTTTTGCCGTGGAGAGGCACAAGACACTCACGGGTGGACACGTTGCAAACCCATTACTGACTGTCGTGTTTCCTGTCCAGTTTCTCGGGAAGAAAATGGAAACCCGGAAAGCGGAGACCGGACACAGGTGTGAACCCGCCCTCACTTTATTCTGTAGATCAAAATGATTACCGCAGTAGCAAGTGTATAAAGTATTTATAGGGTATTCTACTTGAAACACCTTTTTAATAAAAATGTTTTTTTGTGTATAGTGTTGCTGTATTCTGAGAGCCATGACTTTAATATTTTTCTACCAATGGAGCTGTGTGAAGGTTTATTTTTTGCTTGATGACCTGCAGTTTATTTTGGTCCACTTTTGGGTACATGAAACTTTTATAAAGGGCTAACAAAAAATACCCAGCAATTCTGGTATTGTTTTTTTATCATCATTAATTTTTATAGTGTTTGTAACATACGGTAAGCATTCCTGTCTCTTTAGGAAGAGAACACATGGGACAAGGCACAGGAGGTACAGAGTGGCTTACAGTAAGTTGAGACATGAGGGATGGATATGAAGATGAGTAAATCAGAAAAAAGAAGCTATCTTCTCATGACTCCATGCACTATACAGTATTGCGACCCAGTAGTTTGCTCACCTATAAAAGGTTGTTTTCTGCAAGCTGTGGGGCCACATTGTGGGACAGCCTGTCTTAAACTAACTAGCACTAACTAGAGAACTGAAGGTGCTCTCTGAAAGACGTGTACTCAACTGCAGCTACCTACACACCAACAATGCCAACAGGGCAAAACTAGTTAAACGGGATGTCCAGGAATTCACAGAGGACTCTGTACACTGTATAGTGGCATTACTTCATCTGAACTCCAACTGACACCAATGGGAGCTGAGCTTCAGTAACATTGTCAGGCCACTATATAGGACATGAATGTTGTACTCCATGCTCCATAGCTCCATGCACTGTATAGTACTGGGCCCAAACGTCCCCTCCCCAACAGCTGATTTGTGTGGGGCCAACTGTTGCCCCCCCACACCTGTCAGATATTTATGGCCTATTTAAGGAAACCCTGGACAACCCCTTTGAGGGCAGGCTGGAGCTAAGTTACCAGCTAACTCCTCCCTCTTCTGAGAAACCACAGAGTAAATGCCACCCCAGTTTACCCAGTAGCGTAGGAAGGCAGGGCGCCAACATCAGTCTTGAACAGTGCAATAAACATTATAACTCAATATAAAACATAGAAAACAACATCATAACAAATAAATGGAACATTTCACAACAAGCAATGTCCTTGTGAGACACTACATGATCGAGAGAACATCTCAGCTCAAATAATAGTCTGCTTTATGCAAATCACAAAACTAGATTTCGGTAGAAAAAAAACAGAGAAGCTAATTTTCTCAGATACAAGAGATACAGTAAGGGGGCGTTCACACTAGCGTCGGTGTCTGACAGCTAGTGCCCGATGCTAATGTCCGCAGAAGATTTTAGCATCAGATACTAGTTATGTCCGTTTGCAATTTGCATAATTTTTAATGGGACATCATATATTGTCCTTAAGTGTCCGTCTACAAAGATGTTCGATTTTTCAAGCGAACAGCAAAATCCTATATGTAGGACACTTAAGGACAATACATGATGTCCCATTTAAAATCATGCAAATTGCAAACGGACACAGCTAGTGTCCGATGTTAAAGTCTTCCACGGACATTGGCATCGGGCACTAGCTGTCAGACACCTACGCTAGTGTGAACCCAGCTTAAGCGGCACCAAAGGTCTAGTGTCCTAGTACCCTACTAAGCTAATTGAACTATGGCTGGGTCTGTGTCCAGCTTCAGGGTTGGAGGATGAGGAGTGACCCAGTGATGGAAGTCAGAATAGAGCTTTTCTTCCTGAAGACCAGTGAAAGTGGAAAAAAAAAAAAACATCCCTTGTTGCTACGGTGTCTGTACGTGACCTCTGAGGACAACCAGTCGCCTCATCTGCCTAAAGAAACCCGGGATATCATAGGCCACTGATTGGTCTGAGCATTCACACGTGGCAAGGACTTCTGCCAGAACAAGCCCCTGGGGCACCATGGTAATCGATAGTGGTACGGGATAGCGGAGTGCTGGGTACAGGTGAGTATGTTTTGGGGTTTTTTCACCTTCTCTGGCCTCCAGGGAAAAAAATGTTTTTCCTGGACAACCCCTTTAAGGCTAAGACTCCAAATAGCAGAATGCAACTACAAAATGCTGAGGGGAAAAACACAGCTGAAACGCATCACGTTTTTTTCCGCAGAATTTTTCATTGCATACCGTATTTTTCGGACTATAAGACGCACTTTTTTCCCAAAAAATTTTGGGGGAAAAGAAGGGTGCGTCTTATAGGCCGAATGTGGCGCCTGGCACCCGCTCTAATAGAGAGGCGGAAGCCGGCAAGTGATAGACGCCATTACAGGTGCCGGGGCTTGAGACATCGCTGCCCTGCCATGCATGAAGCCAGCAGCAGGGGCGATGCTATTCCGCTCCTCCGTCCCCCCGCCGCTGGCTTCATGCAGAGCAGGGCAGCGATGTCTCAGGCCCCGGCGTCTATCCCTCCCCGGCATCCGCCTCTCTAGTACAGCGGATGCCGGGTCAGTATCAGCAGCCCCTTCTCCCCCGGGGCCGGTCCCCACCGGCCCCGTACCTGTAAAGATGCAGGTCGGCTCCTGCGCGGCGATATCGCAGGAGCCGACCTGTTCGGGTGACAGCCGGGAGCCTAATGAGGCTCCCCGGCCTGTCACTGCTGTATTAGTATTGCGGCTGGTCTCTATGACCAGCCGTAATACTAATAGATAGAATGTCCCATAGACGGCAATACAGTTGGGGGGGGGGAATAAAATAGTAAAAAAAAAAAAAAAAAAAAAAAAGCTTTAAAAATATATAATAAAAATATGAAATAAATAAAAGTTCTAAATCACCTCCTCTCCCTAGAATATATATATAAAAGTAGAAAATCATATGTCATAAACCACCGGGTTTTTTTTTTCAATAAAAGGTGATCTAAGCAATAGATATTCCCCAAAATGGTATAACTAAAAAGTACTTCTGGACCCGCAAAAAAAAACACTCTATGCATCCCCGTACAGCGGCAGGGTCACCTGTCAATGTGGCCTTGCAGCTGTTGCAAAACTACAACTCCCATATATTAAATATTTTACCAGTTTTTGCTTCAAAATTTTTTTTCCCTATTTTCTTCCTCTAAAACCTGCGTGCGTCTTATAGTCCAGTGCGTCTTATAGTATTTCTCTGGATCTTTTTTCTTCCTTTATTCCTATAGGGAGTATGCAAGCATTTTTTTTCTACAGTGTGTGGATGGAAATATCCAGAATCACCATGCTGGTTATGTAAAGCTGTAGGAACTGCATTGCCTCTGCTATTACCTGAATAGGAGCGGTGCTGCACTACCACTAGCAGTGTCCGGCGCCTGGAGGCTGCAGAAACCCCATTAAGCTGGTGATACACATTAGATTTCAGATGGACATTATATCGTCTGATCAACAATGGGATCATTTGTACAAATAATTGCTCAGTTAATATTAGTAACTAAACTTTCATACCAGGGGAAGATGATTATTTGCTGGAAGCAGCTGATAGTGTCAAACACAACAAAATTTTAGTTTGGGGACCCTATGTGGCATAAAAGTCGTGGTTTGCCCACTGCAGGAATGACGCAGGAAAAAACACTGCATTTTACAGTTACTGTGTAAAGGATAGGATTCTAGTGAATCCCATCCCCCACCCAGCAGTAAAATACACAAAGTGGACATGCTGCGATTTTCAAAACTGTCACAGTGATTGCAGGAAATTGCAGCATGTCAAACATACTTATGGAAATGCTCACGGGTTCCCTATAGGTATACTCGAATCAGAAAGGAAACCTCTGCACTTTCTGTGAAAAGTGCTGTGGAAAAAAACAATGTATTGACAAGAAAAACGCTGCAAAAATACAATGACAAATGCTGCATTTATTTCTCAGGATGAGGCCCCACATCATGGAAATGCTGTTTTTCTTGCAGATTTTACTTTGGTTCAAAAACCTACAGCAAAACCTGCATCAAAAAATCTGTGTTTCCTCCTTAGGGTTGGATTCTGAGGTGGATTCCCACGTCAAAATCCGGTCCAAAAAAACCACATGAGAACTCACCCTTAGGCTAAGGCCTCACTGGGCGGAAACGCAGCAAAAAAACGCAAAGAAAATGGTGTGTTTTCTGTCGTAGAAAAAACGCGCATGTACATGCATTTTAATCACATTTTTCAGTTTTGTGCTGCAGAAATTTATATGTTTTCTGTTGAGCTTTTCATTGCGTTTTGCTCGAGTTTCTCATGTGCAATAAAGAAAGGCTATGTTGAAAATCCTAAAGAATTATGGTTCTCTGCTGCCGGAAGCACCGCAATTTGGCCGCGGCAGAAATGCCGCTGGAAAAATCACGGCGTTTTACAGTACTTGCAAAGTGATTGGGATTCATGCAAATCCCGTGCCCGCTTTGCGGAAAAATCACACCCTGGACACGCTGCAATTTCCAAAACCGTTGCGGTTTTGAGAATCGCAGCATGTCAATTATATCTATACGGAAATGCCATCGTCTTTCCCATAGATATAATAACAGAAAGTCCGCGGAGGAAAACTCTGTGAACTTTCTGTTCAAAGCGCTGCAGGAAGAACCGCAATGCGGTCACGCCGCGGTTGTTCCCTCAGCGTTTCAGCACAGCCTCAACCAAGCAAAACAGTGTTTTTGTCTGCGGATTTTGATGCTCGTGGCGTTTCTGCTGCGTTTCCTCAACACATTTATCATGCTGCGTTTTTGCTGCGGTTTTCACACTTTCCATTGAAATCTATGGAAGAAAAACTCAACGTTTCCGCGACTGTAATTGACATTCTGCGTTTTTCAAAAATGCAAACGTTTTTGAAAAACACAGCTTTTCCGCAGAGTTTTTTTCCCTGCAGTGTGGGGTTGGGATTAGACAAAATTGCATTCACTATGCTGGTACTGTAAAATGCAGCGTTTTTTCCACAGCGTTTCCGCAATGCCCAAAAACGCTGTGTTTCCGCCCAGTGGGGCCTTAACCTGTATCTTATTCTTTATCCAGGCTAGAGAAGGCCCAACAGGGTACTAGAGACTCCTTTCAAGTATACAACTTTCCCCAATAAACTTGTCCTTTCACTTTAATATTATAATTACATATATTATTATTTCATTATAAGCAGCAATAATGGCAATTTTATACTGTGAATAAAGTCTCATACATATACACATGATGCTTTTTCTTGCATTTACATCTCCCTAAAGCTGGCATTGTAAACTCATCATAACTGTAGGGATAGATAGATATATTTGACTGCAGACACTTTAAAGGGGTTGTCCCATCACAAGGATCCTATCTATACTGCTAGTTTATGTGGATTTAAGACTTTTCCTAAATGCATTGCTTTATCAAAACTGCTTTGTTTGGCCGCTATCTTAATTTATTCCCTTCATTGTTTACACTCCGTTTCTATGGACCTTGGGATTATCTGCTCATTTGTCAAGTGAGGTAGCTGCCTGCTCTCAGAGGGGGAGGGAGGGGCTGGGAGCAGCTCTGAGCTGTTTGTGTCTTTTAATTAGCGGAGTTTCTCAGAGAGCTCTGGGATTTCTGAGCTCTTATCAGTCAGTTTAATTGAATTTGGCTGATAAGGGCTGAGATAGGGAGTCAGTTACCTCTGTATGTAATGCAAACTCACTCAAATCCAGCTCTGCTACATCAGCTTCACACTGTGGTAATTCATTTACAACCAATCCCGTGCAAGTGAAACCCCGCCCACCAATGTGCCGAGAAAAGCAGGAAGTGAAGAGAGCACAACAGCCTGCATATTAGTGAACAAGCATCATGGGAATACCCCTTTAAGCCCTCAAGTGCTATGGTGTGATGCAATCACAGCATGTGAGGAGTTAAGAAGACTTTCACTTAATGAATGGCTCCCAGGCGGTGATAGCAATGATAGTATTGAGGTCTAAAACTGAGTTCACACAGAGTTTTATGGAGTGGATTTTGACGTGGGAATCCACCTCAAAATCTGCTCAAAAAAATTCCTCCCGTGGCTAGCTGTGACTGGATACCAGTGCAGTGCACCAGCATCCAGTTGTGGCATTCCGCTTCGGATTAGGGCCAAATGAATGGGCCTAGTCGGGAGGGAGTGTCGCACCGCGTACGCCTGCGGCTGATTCAGCCATGGAATCCACAGAAAGATAGGGCAGCTTGCTTCTTTTTTCCGTGAGCGGAAGGAAACCGCTAGCAGAAAAAAGAAGTGAACCCCTTCCCGACTATGGCATTTTTTGACTTCCTGACCAAGCTCGATTTTTCAAAACTTTATGTGGTAATAACTTTGGAGCTAAGCTTTAACTTACCAAAGTGATTTTCAGATTGTTTTTTCATAACACATTGTACTTCATGTTAGTGGTAAATTTTGGTTGATATGTTTTGTGTTTCATTATGAAAAAATAGGAAATTTGTTGGAAATTTTGAAAAATATGCATTTTATAATGTTTGAAATGATGTGCATTGCATACAGATAGTCAGACCGCCAAAATTATATCATAAATCTCATGTCCCAGATCTCTGCTTTATGTCGGCATCAAACTTTAGTCACCCTTTTATTTTTTACGGACATTAGAAGGTTTAAAAGTGAAACAACAATATTCAAAATTTTCAAGAAATTTCCAATACTCATTTTTAAGGGACTAATCCAGTTATGAAGGGGTTTTGAAAGACCCTTGTATTAAAGCCCCCCATAAATCACCCCATTTTCAAAACTCCCCTTAAATAAGCCAAAACGACATATACCTAGTAATTTAAAGGGGTTGTCCCATCACAAGGATCCTATCTATACTGTTTGTTAATGTGAATGTAAGACTTTTCCTAAATACACTGCTTCAGCAAACTGCTTTGTTTGTCCACTATCTTACTTTATTCAATTCATTGTTGACACAGCCCTTGACTTATCTGCTCAAAAGTCAAGTGATGTTTCTGCTGCTCTCAGGGGGGAGGGAGGAGGGGCTAAGTGCAGGGAGCGAGCCTGTGTTTCTAGCTATTCCTGTGTCTGCACCACGTGACCTTCCTGCTATCAGATAGGGGAGAGGAGCTGCTTTCATTTCTGAACGTCTTCTGTTCTCCCAGTTATCAGGCTAGCTAACTCATTTGTGTTCATTATGGCAGAGACAGGCAGTCTCTGTATGTAACACAGAATGGAGTTGCTCCTGCCTGTACGTCCAATATTGTGCATATAGTGTTTAAGGACCTTTGATGACATCACAGACCCTTCAGCCGCCCCATAGGATCATGCTATGTGGTGGGCGGAGCTACATGCTAATTTGGGGGCGGAGCTAAACGGCAGGTTACATGTGAAACTCCGCCCACCAAATGATGCAAGAAACCAGGAAGAAAGAAGATTTTACAGCAGTGAAGACTGGTGAGTATGCGACATGGGAATACCCCTTTAACCCTATAAGTGCTTAACAGGAATTAATACAAAATGGTGGTGAAATTTTCAAATTTTATTTTATTTTACTAATATTTTCGTTTAGCCCTAGAATTTGCACATTCACAAGGGGTTAAAGGAGAAAACGCATCCCACAATTTGTTATGCAAGTTCTCCGGACTACCATAGTACCCCACTTGTGGGTGTAAACTAATATATGGACTCACAGCGAGACGCAGAAGGGAAGGCGCGCCAAGGAGCTTTTAGAGGGCAGATCTGGCTGTGATGCTTCAGGAACCATGTCGCATTTACAAAGCCCTTGAGGTGTCAAAACATTGAAAACCTCCATATTGACCCCATTTTGAAAACCGCACCCCTCAAAGAATTTATCAAGTGATGTAGTGAGCATTAGTAACCCCGAAGTGAATATGTAAGCTGTGTGGAGTAAATTAGGTACACCAAATCCCATTCTATTTTCCCACTAGCTCCTATGACATGGATGGGGAAGAGGGGCATTCTGGTGGATCAGCGCTGGTGTATTATCTCTCATAAGCTCTAAATATGGGGTGTCCCCTGAAAACGCTCGCACAGCTTATACATTTCCTTCTAGTCGCAGCCACTTATGTCCTAATGATTTGGCGACTTTTGGGGTTTTGTCTTCACATTGTACAAGCTAGATTTTTATTTTTATCTTCTGGCAATGTGGCCGTATGAGGGCTTAGTGTTTGCGGTATTCGATGTACTTTTCAATGTCACCATTTTGGGGCCTGTAACTTATTGACTACATTTTATTAACTCTTTCTGGGTGGGATGTAAAAGGAAACATCAATTCTAGCATTGCTTTTTAGCATTTTTTTTTTCCCGTGCAGAGTACAGCATAAGTAACATGTGACCTTTATTCTGCGGGTCGGTACGGTTACGGCGATACCTCATTTAAATGATTTTTTTAATGCTTTGCTATTTGTGCAGAATAAAATTCAATTTAGGGAAAAAAATCAATTATTTTTGCATCGCCATCTTCTGAAAGGCATAACATTTTTATTTTTCGGTAGACAGAGCTGGTTGAGGGCTTATTTTCTGCAGGATGACCTCTGCTTTTTATTGGTACCATTTTGGTTTTCATCTGACCATTTGATTACTTTTTATTGAACATTTTGTAAGGGAAAGGTGGTGAATAATCATTATTTTGTGCGTTTTTTTTTTTTTTTTTAATGATATTCGCCGTTCGGGTTAAATAATGTTTTAATGTTATTGTTCAGGTTATTACGGATGCGGTGATACCAAATATTTAATTTTTTTTTTCTATTTTTCTTTATTTTACATAATAAAACATTTTATATGGGGAAAAGGGGATTTTTGGGGCTTTATTTATTTCTAATTTATTTTAAACTTATTTAAACTTTTTCATAACTTTTTTTTTCTGTCCCCATGGGGGATTGAAGCAGTGATCTGCTGATCTCTGCTTCACTAGATGTATGCTGCAATACACGTGTTACACGTATATTGCAGTGTACAGGAAGTTGTCAGCCTGTGTAGACACACAGGGCTGACAGTTTCCTTTTTGGCAGGATACCCGGGTACGTGGAGGGGACGGTATGTTAAGGCTGACACTCGCAGGGCATGGTGCACACACAGGTTCTGTGTGCGCACCATGTAGCCGCCGTAGTACTACAGTGGTATGCGGGAAGTCCTTCCCGGCAGCGCCGTACTAGTACGGCGGATGTCGGGAAGGGGTTAAAGTCAATGGGAGGTGTTTTGGGAGCTGGATTCTAAGGCGGATTCCGCGTTAAATCCGGTCCAAAAAACTCAGTGTGAATCCAGCTTTACTGTGGCCAGTCTGAAGAGAGGGATTTTACCATCGACTGCAGGGGAGGCTAAAAAGATAAGCAAAAATAAGAAGTAAAATTTAAAAGAATGTCAAAAATTCTAAATAAATAATAAAATTAGAAATAAAAGTTCAGACACCCCCCCACCACCATCCTCTAAAATATATATAGAAAAACAGAGAAATTAGGCATACCCAAGTCACAAAATAAAAAATTGTTTATGCTATATTTGGGGGAAAAAATCTAAAAGTCCAAATTGCCATTTTTAGAATTGATGAATTAAAGGGTTTTTTTTTCCAGTTAATTCTTACTGATGACTAGAGATGAGCGAACACTAAAATGTTCGAGGTTCGAAATTCGATTCGAACAGCCGCTCACTGTTCGAGTGTTCGAATGGGTTTCGAACCCCATTATAGTCTATGGGGAACATAAACTCGTTAAGGGGGAAACCCAAATTCGTGTCTGGAGGGTCACCAAGTCCACTATGACACCCCAGGAAATGATACCAACACCCTGGAATGACACTGGGACAGCAGGGGAAGCATGTCTGGGGGCATAAAAGTCACTTTATTTGATGGAAATCCCTGTCAGTTTGCGATTTTCGCAAGCTAACTTTTCCCATAGAAATGCATTGGCCAGTGCTGATTGGCCAGAGTACGGAACTCGACCAATCAGCGCTGGCTCTGCTGGAGGAGGCGGAGTCTAAGATCGCTCCACACCAGTCTCCATTCAGGTCCGACCTTAGACTCCGCCTCCTCCGGCAGAGCCAGCGCTGATTGGCCGAAGGCTGGCCAATGCATTCCTATGCGAATGTAGAGACTTAGCAGTGCTGAGTCAGTTTTGCTCAACTACACATCTGATGCACACTCAGCTCTGCTACATCTGATGTAGCAATCTGATGTAGCAGAGCCGAGGGTGCACTAGAACCCCTGTGCAAACTCAGTTCACGCTAATAGAATGCATTGGCCAGCGCTGATTGGCCAATGCATTCTATTAGCCCGATGAAGTAGAGCTGAATGTGTGTGCTAAGCACACACATTCAGCACTGCTTCATCACGCCAATACAATGCATTAGCCAGTGCTGATTGGCCAGAGTACGGAATTCGGCCAATCAGCGCTGGCTCTGCTGGAGGAGGCGGAGTCTAAGGTCGGACCTGAATGGAGACTGGTGTGGAGCGATCTTAGACTCCGCCTCCTCCAGCAGAGCCAGCGCTGATTGGCCGAATTCCGTACTCTGGCCAATCAGCGCTGGCCAATGCAGTCTATTAGCCCGATGAAGTAGAGCTGAATGTGTGTGCTAAGCACACACATTCAGCACTGCTTCATCACGCCAATACAATGCATTAGCCAGTGCTGATTGGCCAGAGTACGGAATTCGGCCAATCAGCGCTGGCTCTGCTGGAGGAGGTGGAGTCTAAGGTCGGACCTGAATGGAGACTGCAGTGGAGCGATCTTAGACTCCGCCTCCTCCAGCAGAGCCAGCGCTGATTGGCCGAATTCCGTACTCTGGCCAATCAGCGCTGGCCAATGCATTCTATTAGCTTGATGAAGCAGAGTGTGCACAAGGGTTCAAGCGCACCCTCGGCTCTGATGTAGCAGAGCCGAGGGTGCACAAGGGTTCAAGTGCACCCTCGGCTCTCCTACATCAGAGCCGAGGGTGCGCTTGAACCCTTGTGCACACTCTGCTTCATCAAGCTAATAGAATGCATTGGCCAGCACTGATTGGCCAGAGTACGGAATTCGGCCAATCAGCGCTGGCCAATGCATCCCTATGGGAAAAAGTTTATCTCACAAAAATCATAATTACACACCCGATAGAGCCCCAAAAAGTTATTTTTAATAACATTCCCCCCTAAATAAAGGTTATCCCTAGCTATCCCTGCCTGTACAGCTATCCCTGTCTCATAGTCACAAAGTTCACATTCTCATATGACCCGGATTTGAAATCCACTATTCGTCTAAAATGGAGGTCACCTGATTTCGGCAGCCAATGACTTTTTCCAATTTTTTTCAATGCCCCCGGTGTCGTAGTTCCTGTCCCACCTCCCCTGCGCTGTTATTGGTGCAAAAAAGGCGCCAGGGAAGGTGGGAGGGGAATCGAATTTTGGCGCACTTTACCACGCGGTGTTCGATTCGATTCGAACATGGCGAACACCCTGATATCCGATCGAACATGTGTTCGATAGAACACTGTTCGCTCATCTCTACTGATGACCCATCCTCAGATTGCTCTCCCTCTTTCCGTAACTTCAGCGACAAATGAGCGCCCACTTGACCATCAAAATCAGAAACCAGAACCTGCATATTCTCAATGTCATTTAGCATCCTAGCTGCTGCTGGACCTTAGCCGATAATGGTTTTAATAAAATATCTACTTGAGCCCTTATAAAGGTGAATTATGGAAGAATCTCTATAAATGGCTTATAGGTATTACACTAATATACAGTTAAACTGCAAATAAAAACTATATAACGCTCGGTCCACACCAGTGCTCAGCTTTCCATTTCTTGGGTCCAGTTATGGGTCCGCTTGGTTTCTGCTCAGTTTCCACTCAGAAAAATACAGGACTTTTCTCTCCGTATTTTTCAAGCGGATTTGGGGACAGAAACCCCAAAGGGAGTTTAGACGCTGGTGGGAACCCAACCTAATATAGACATGATATAAACACCAAACAATGTACCAAAGTAACAATCAAATCACAATATTGAGTTTGTGCCAAAATGGACACTGTACACACCTTTCGTTCATTGAAGATTGTGAAGATTCTTCGTCTTCTACAAATGCTGGATTTTCCAGGGGAAACACGCTATAGTACTGAGGAGGAGATATTGGCAGGTCTATCCCATTAAGTATTCCAGTACTATTACTAGAGACAGGAGAGGAAGCACTTGGATTTCTTGCTATAGCATCATAGGGGGTGTAGGGAGGAGGAATATACTGGAGCACTGTAGCACCATGGAAACTTATTGGCTGATTGATTCCCGTGAAGACAAAAGACTGTCCAGTTGTGGGTTGTTCTGGCTCAACAACTGTATCATTATGTCTCTTACATAGCTTACCGAAAATCATCTTAAATCTACATACAGCAATTAATACAAAGGTCACACCAACCGAGAGCACAATAGGACCAATCATTTTAGTCCATCTGATACTCTGACTCTCATCATGTCGAACCCATCCCACTATAGTAAGAGTGATTCCCACCAGTCCCATAAAAATTCCTGAAAACAGTAAAGTTGCCCTGGATGTATCCCGTTCAGAAACCCGTACTACAGGTTCGCTGTTTGGATAAGGAGGGAGGGAAAATATATTGATGGGGGAATCATCCACACGAGGACTGTTCTGTTCCATTATGACAAGCCAGCTGCCTCTTCCTCCATCCAGGTAAGAAAGAAATCCTCTGCAGTCTGAAGGGGTAAAAGTTCAGACAGATCCTACGAGCCCATGCTCACATGATTACTGCACAGAAAGGAGAGACTTTGGTATAAAGTATAGAGGTCTGAGCAGTGGAGCTTAGATATAAGTGATAAATCTATATTCTGCAGATATATACAGTGTTACATCAGTCTGTTATATAGGCAGATAATGTCTGGAAATTTTCCATATCTATGAACTCTAAACATAGGTTATGGCCCACTTATATAAAAGACATTAGCTATTCATATTTAGCAATTGTCAGAAGTCAATGCAGAATGTATAAAGTCACCACACCATCATACAACTGTAATAGAATAAGGTTTTTTGGCATACAAGCCATTTTTCATACTCATCTAAGAAACATTGTATTGTAATAAAACCTATTTTTTTTGTGGGAAAAGTTGCCTTCTAAAGGCACCATTTTGGGGTACATGCAGCATCCCAGAGTACTACTGCTTTAAGTGTTTGTCTGTTGTGCCTCTGGGATATGTTGATGTGTCCCATCCTCAGGGCCGGTTTTACGCAAAATGGAGCCCTGGGTGAGTTTTCGAGTGGGGCCCTAAATTTGAAGATACCGTACCGTCACAGTTCGGTAACCGAATACACATATAATCACTTTAAACTATATTTTAATTATATTAAAGAAATTCAATGTAATATACACCAAACATTATTTAATAGAACTTTAAATTCTGTATCCTAATGGATGGATTCACATAGATGCATAAAAAAAAACACAATGTCTACGCCACATGGGGCCCCAGCCTTAGGCCCGGTTCACATCTGTGTTCAGGTTTCCATTCAGGGAGTCCGCTTGGGCACACCATGAACAGAAACCTATATGCATTAAAGAGGACCTTTCACCTCCTGGAGCACATGCTACACTGCTAGAAAGCCGACAGTGCGCTGAATTAAGCACACTATCAGCTTTCCCGTTCTGTGCCCCGGTGAAGAGATATTGATTCCTTTACCGTAGCCTTCACTCTTCACTATGCCCTTCCTCATAGTAGCGTCTATCGCGCTGTACTGTGAGAGGGGGAGCATTCCTCTCACAGTACACCCACTACATCTAAAGCATCCCTTTGGTGGGGACAACCATAGGGTATTTTTCTGTATGCTTAGATGGCTGTAAACTAACCGATCTTTGAGGGATCTCACTTTCCGGAAGGTTATCTGAGGTCTATCCCCCATGGCTGCCTTTATATCGGGGTCAAGGGTCAAGATGCCCCAATGATGCTGCAATATTTTTCGTACTTCTGAAGCTCTGTTGTCAAATGTTCCAATCACACCAACAGAGCCAGTTGTTTTTTCTTTGGCTCTTAATAGTTGAGTACAGTCACAAGCCAAAGAGAACTGATATGCTTCCCTTAGGATATGGTCAGGATATCCTCGCTTTAAAAAGTGAGATCATAAGTCTGCCGCCTGGTCCACAAAGTCCTGCCCCCCAGAGCAGTTTCTTCTCAGTCTCAGGTATTGACCACGAGGAATACCCCTCTTCAGTGGATACGGATGACTGCTGTCCCACTGTAGGAAGGAATTTGTGGCCGTCGCCTTCCTGAACACTTTTGTGTACAGTATTCCGTCATGTCCCTTAAATAATAAGACATCCGAAAAAGGAAAACAGGAGCCCCCTACCTCAAACGTAAATGATAGGCCTAGCTCATTGACGTTAAGGTGCTCAACAAAAGCTGAAAAGGTTTCTAGACAACCTCTCCACAAGAATAACATGTCATCAATATACCGCGCCCACAGTTCAATCTTGGTGACAAACTCCTCATTGTCCTCTCCAAAAACCATCATCTCCTCCCTCCAGCCCAGGAGCAAGTTTGCATAAGTAGGCACACATGGATTACCCATGGCAGTGCCCTTGAGCTGGTGGAAGTGTTTGCCGTTAAAGACATACAAATTATGGGTAAGGAAGCCTCACATCAGGGAGGAGATCAACTGGAATTCCCAGCTCTGAGCTCAACGTTTCATCCTATTTATGAAAATACTTTTTCCATCTTAATTTGCAGGTAAAGAGGTGTAGATCCTTCAACCAATTAAAAAAGTTGAAGTCAGAACTGGGCACAAAGGAAAGACCCCTGCTCAGGACACATATTTCAGTTGGACTGATAGCTTTAGATGACAAGTTAATCACCTGGAGCTCTGTGGGGCCTGAGGCAGGTTTTGATTTCTTAGGAGGTAAGACTGTTCTAAAAAAACACCTGTCTGGGTTTCACCCCCTCTCTCTCGTGCTCTGCCTCTACCCTTTGGTATACCACGACTTGTTTTATTGCAGGTCTCTGAGTCAAAGCGTTCCGTATCTGTTGAGGAGACTTTTGTTTCACCACCTCTAAACAATGACCTGTCTCCTATGGTACTATATGCTCTATTTCTCTAAAGTCTTATAAATCACAAGAGAACTGCTTATGTTTGCGCTCCTTTAGATGATACTGGAACTTCTCAAGTGTATTCTGAAGTTGCATTTCTTTAGATGCAAATTCAGGTTTCCCCTGAAATTTCTTAATGATGTCAAAGTTGTTCTTTAAGTTGAACCTCTAACACCTCCAAGTGACTTCTCTCCTCCTCCAAAAGCAACTGCAGCAATCTAAGGGAAAAAACAGTGGCCTCTTTTTCCCACTTGGCTAATAGATCAGCATTTCTAATACGCGTCGCTGGAAGAAATCTCACCCTAAGGCATCTTGGGACAGTTATTCTTTATATAGCTCTCCAGACTCTGAAATTCGAACCAAGAAACAATCTGTTCTTTAAAAGCTATAGTTAAATCCTTAAATGCCTTATTAAAGGAGGGAGTATAACGTATTTTGTACAAAAACTTTATCTGAAAAAACCTCCTTAGCCTCACTCAACCGTGACTCCTTATCCAGGCCAACTGATAACAGAGCAGCCATGCTCTAAAGGTCCAATACATAAATACAGCCAAAAAAAATGAGCAACAGTGTACAAATCTATAGTCCAGAGAATGTAGACGCAAGGCAACACATACATACATTCTAGTATGCCCAAACACTGACTGATGCAAATATAAAACTTAATATTTAATAATCTATGTTAAAAAAAAAAAAAAGAAGGTCCCTATAAAATACATACAACAACCCGTGTTTCTAAGGGACAGCTCGGTACTGCCCATGTCAGGGCGGGAGCAACTGGGGGTCAGGGTAAACTGTTAGGGCGACAATAGGGTGAGTCCTGGTGTCCCTGTGGCGTGCCCTTTACCACTTTTTCTCCTGCCTTCAGAAATTGGTAAAACCGTTTCATATCATATTGTTTATACCATATTTCTGTGACAGATTAGAAGTTTACACCTCTCTCTTGGGTACAATACGGTACATGGTACACACTATTTTACATATTATGTGGGTTGTTGTATGTTTTTCATAGGGACCTTTTTTAACATAGATTATTAAATATTAAGTTTTATATTTGCATCAGTGTTTGAGCATACTAGAATTTATTAATGTGCATTGGGTGCACATTCTCTGTACTATAGTTTTGTACACTGTTGCTCATTTTATGGCTCTATTTATGAAATCAGTCTCTAATACAAAAAAAAGTGATCAGATGTCCCCAAAGGTCTCTTATGACCTTATTGGAACACAATCTAAATAAATAAATAAATAAATAAAAATAATAGAAAAGTTTTTTTTTTTTTTTAAATGTACATAAAATAATTTTAAAAAATAAATGAAATAATACGCCAATAAAACGCCGTTATTAAGTAGTAACCCCACCCCCAACGACACCATACGAAATAAAAATTACCATAATGGAGAGGAAAAACTGTTTTATAAAGTTTTTCAGCAGCACTTTGTGTTATTAAATTTAAAAAAAAAAGTTAAAACCAGACACAATTTCCCTCCTATTTTGTTTACATTTTCTTGGATATAAAATAAAATTAAAACTCAAGCGAAAATAAAACAACACCATAAAAATAAAGCCCTATGTGTCACCAAAACAAAAAAGATGCAAAAATTAGTTGAATGAGACGTATGAGAAAAATATTACAGCCCTCAAAACTACACAAAAACCCTAAAATGTGTCTGGTTCTGGACCAGAAATTGGCCCGATACTGAAGTGGTTAAATAGGCCCAGGGGTGGTGAAATTTTTTTTTTATAAAAAACATACGTGTCCCCAGTGCTCTGGTGTCTTCCCATTGTGGTCTGGTTTGACTTGCTCGTCTGTCTTCTTTTGCTGTCTTCACTGGCTGTGACATTCCGGGTTCCTTCTACTGAGGCCAATCAGCAGTCTAAGGAGGAGACCCAGGGACATCACAGGTAGTGACATCCCTGGCTCTCTTCCTGAGGCCACTGATTGGCCTCATCAGTCACATATACTGAGGACTTCCACTGGAAGACAACAACTGCGCTGGGAGACACCGGAGCACCAGGGACAGGTCAGCAAGTTTTTTATTGTCTTTTTTTCACCTTCCCCAGCCTAATTATAAAATAAAGTTTTAACCTGGACAACCCCTTTAAGAATTATCTTTTAGCATGAATATTGGGAAAGCTTCCAACATACAGGCTAAATATCTGTAGTGTTACATTAGCCAGTGTCCTAGACAGGTAGTAAGTACAATCATGTAGTCATGTACTTACTATCACCCCTGTAAGAAAATTATACTTTTTGTTTTTTGGACAAAGCCCATTGGAGTGGGTGAAACCCACGTCGGGCAGTGTTTGATGGTGTGGTGAGGTATTGCTGGCGGTCATTATGTAGTATTGGCTGGGATTTGGCATTATGCACATTCTTACTCATAGGACTCTTCTTTTCATTTTTATTACTTTTCATGGTATTTATACCTAGATGTTAGTGTATTTAGTTTATGTCCATGAGTGTTTGGTACATGTATTTATTTAATCTCACCCTCATATTCTGCTTTACTTGTTGCACTTTACACACCACCTTGGTATCCCCGGTACTTAGACTTATATAGTCCCCCATGACTTATATGTATTTCTTGTTTGTGTCTGTGTATCCATATCTTTATTCAGGATATTAATTTATTTATAGGTTTTATATTATTTGGGTGTAGATGTTTGTTTTGGTATCTTTTTAAAAAAACAAAACAAAAAAAAAATGATTTGTTCAATGAGATTAGGCAATATATACAGTGTTGGCCAAAAGTATTGGCCCCCCTGCAATTCTGTCAGATAATACTCAGTTTCTTCCAGAAAATGATTGCAAGCACAAACTCTTTGGTATTATTATCTTCATTTATTTTGCTTGCAATGAAAAAACAGAAAAGGGAATGAAAAAAAGTCAAATCATTGATATAATTCCACACCAAACATAAAAAAGGGGGTGGACAAAAGTATTGGCACCGTTTGAAAAATCATGTGATGCTTCTCTAATTTGTGTAATTAACAGCACCTGTTACTTACCTGAGGCACCTAACAGATGGTGGCAATAACTAAATCACACTTGCAGCTAGTTGAAATGGATTAAAGTTGACTCAACCTCTGTCCTGTGTCCTTGTGTGTACCACATTGAGCATGGAGAAAAGTAAGAAGACCAAAGAATTGTCTGAGGACTTGAGAAGCAAAATTGTGAGAAAGAATGAGCAATCTCAAGGCTACAAGTCCATCTCCAAAGACCTAAATGTTCCTGTGTCTACCGTGTGCAGTGTCATCAAAAAGTTTAAAGCCCATGGCACTGTGGCTAACCTCCCTAGATGTGGACGGAAAAGAAAAATTGATGAGAAATTTCAACTCAAGATTGTGCGGATGGTGAATAAAGAACCTTGACTAAAATCCAAACAAGTTCAAGCTGCCCTGCAGTCCGAGGGTACAACAGTGTCAACCCGTACTGTCCGTAGGCGTCTGAATGAAAAGGGACTGTATGGTAGGAGACCCAGGAAGACCCCACTTCTTACCCAGAGACATAAAAAAGCCAGGCTGGAGTTTGCCAAAACTTACCTGAGAAAGCCAAAAACATTATGGAAGAATGTTCTCTGGTCAGATGAGACAAAAGTAGAGTTTTTTGGGAAAAGGCATCAACATAGAGTTTACAGGAAAAAAAAGAGGCCTTCAAAGAAAAGAACACGGTCCCTACAGTCAGACATGGCGGAGGTTCCCTGATGTTTTGAGGTTGCTTTGCTGCCTCTGGCACTGGACTGCTTGACCGTGTGCATGGCATTATGAAGTCTGAAGACTACCAACAAATTTTGCAGCATAATGTAGGGCTCAGTGTGAGAAATCTGGGTCTCCCTCAGGGGTCATGGGTCTTCCAGCAGGACAATGACCCAAAACACACTTCAAAAAGCACTAGAAAATGGTTTGAGAGAAAGCACTGTAGACTTCTAAAGTGGCAGCAATGAGTCCAGACCTGAATCCCATAGAACACCTGTGGAGAGATCTCTTGATGGCAGTTTGGAGAAGGTCCCCTTCATATCTCAGGGACCTGGAGCAGTTTGCCAAAGAAGAATGGTCTAAAATTCCAGCAGAGCCTTGTAAGAAACTCATTGATGGTTACCGGAAGCGGTTGTGCGCAGTTATTTTGTCTAAAGGTTGTGCTACCAAGTATTAGGCTGAGGGGGCCAATACTTTTGTCCGGCCCATTTTTGGAGTTTTGTGTAAAATGATCAATGATTTGAGTTTTTTTCATTCTCCTTTGTGTTTCTTCATTGCAAGCAAAATAAATGAAGATATTAATACCAAAGAGTTTGTGCTTGCAATCATTTTCTGGAAGAAACTGAGTATTATCTGACAGAATTGCAGGGGTGCCAATACTTTTGGCCAACACTGTATAGATCAGTTCAGTAACACAGAATACCTGGTAGGGGGTGCTGTAGATAATCTAATAAACTAAATAACAAATAGTAGAAATGGGTATTTCATGTTTAGGCGCTCCCTACAAGGCCACATTTATCTTGGGCCCGCACCTCATTAAATCGCAGCCTGTCCGTCCTGCTGGTATAAATAATATGACATCTGTAATTGCCATAAAGTATTATAGCATTTAGATCCAGTTTAAACATTTCTGAGCAGTTATATATGATCTCCACCATCAGTCTATACTGATACACTATTGGTTTGAACACTACACTATATGAACACTATTTGGTTTTCTTGTGATTTTTATTTTAGACCCTTTTTTTCAAGCCTATAGTTTATGATTTGTTCCCCGCCTGAGCCTCTGTGTATCATCTGTAGCTCTTTTAGTTCTAGTTTATGCTGATTGTTTCTTATCCCTTTTGTTAATCTAATGTTTGCAATTAGTCACTTTGTCAATTGGTGCAAAATGGATTGTAAGGTCAATTTGTAAATTTATAAAATTTTGTAAAATTGTCGTGTTGAATCTGGTATAGGTGCGTATAAGAGTTGGTTCCAGAATTATGCAAGACCCTCTTATGTCTCGCATTTGTTTTTAAATACAATCGCTGTATTTTGTACATTTGCTACAAAGTTGGTAATTCTACTTTTAGGGTGCATTCACACTGAGTAAACGCTAGCTTATTCTGAACGTAAAACACGTTCAGAATAAGCGGCGTCTAAAGCAGCTCCATTCATTTCTATGGGAGCGGGGATACGAGCGCTCCCCATAGAAATGAATGGGCTGCTTCTTTCACTCCGTGCAGTCCCATTGAAGTGAATGGGGAGTGCCGGCGTATACGGCAAGCTCTGCTCATGCCGGAGCGTACACGCCGGCACTCCCCATTCACTTCAATGGGACTGCACGGAGTGAAAGAAGCAGCCCATTCATTTCTATGGGGAGCGCTCGTATCCCCGCTCCCATAGAAATGAATGGAGCTGCTTCACTGTGTAGTGTCATGCTATTTTTTATTATGTGGGTCACAGTGGCGTAAATAAAATCTTTTGGGCCCCAGTCCAAAATTTTGTCCTAGGCCTCCTATTCACTCCCTAGAGAAAATTCTTGATGGTGACAGTTACAGGGTGCAAAACACAGTATAATATGCTCCACACAGTATAATATGCTCCACAGTGTCTCCACACAGTATAATATGCTCCCCATAGAGGTCCCCATGCTGTATAACATGCTCCACACAGTGACCCCACACAGTATAACATGTTCCCCACAGTGGCCCCATACAGTATAATATGCACCACAGTGGGCCCCCACACAGTATAATATGCTCGCCACAGTGGCCCCACACAGTATAATATTTTCCCTCAGTGGCCCCCACGCTGTACAATATGCCATGTCCACTTTCCATTAACACTATGTATAGTGGTCAGGGAACCAGGATAGTGGTCCGGGGCCCCAGCCATCTCCAGCTTGCCGCAGCCCTCATACTCCACGGGGCCCAGTCATTGTCGCACCTCCTGTAACAACTACTGGTGGGTCAGTATGATTATGGTAATACCAAATTGATATATTTTTTTATTTGCTTTTCATCACAATTTTCTGACACCCATAACTTGTTAATATTTCCATCTGTTTTTGTAGGGTGAACTGTAGTTTTTATTGGTAATACTATACAATACATATGACTTTTTGATCACTTTTTATTAAATTTTTTTGTAGGGAGAGGTGACAAATAAATAGCAATTGTGCCTATTATTAATTATTATAATTATTATTAATTATTATTATTATTATTATTATTCCATTCACTGCCTGGTATAAACACTTTTATATTTCAATAGGTTGGCCATTTTGAAACTTGGTGATAAGAATTTTTTTTTTATGTAGATTGTGAGCCCCATATAGGAATCGCAATGTCCGTTTTTTTTCCCCATCAGTATGTCTTTGTAGAATGGGAGGAAATCCACACAAACAAGGGGAGAACATACAAACTCCTTGCAGATGTTGTTCCTGGCGTGATCCGAACCTAGGACTCCAGCACTGCAAGGCTTCAGTGCTAACCTCTGAGCCACCGTGTTGCCCCCGATAAGAATTATTTTTAAGTATTTACATGTAAAACAGGTAAAGGTTGGTGAATTGAATTTTCAATATTCCGTAGCAGGATGTAATAGTCATTCTATGATAACAGGTTCCAGGATGTTGTGATAACAGATTGGCATTGTGGCACACTAGCCATGTAATGGATTAGACGACTTCATCACATCATCTGAGCTGTTAAACAGTCATGATTTGTACTACTTATTTTGTACCATTCCATTTTTCACTAAAAACATGGAGAATGTAATGTATATGAATTCAACATAAAATGTACTGGCGTATAGAGATATATTTGTATATGACAGTACAGTATACATGCATTATTCAGGTTTGTAGTCTGAGAAAATCCTCCCACAGTTAAATCTTGTCATTATTAATGTTTATTGTCTCCAATGTGTTATGCTTGCGAAGGTGAGTGACATTTGTCCCTATGTGAATATGGCACAAGTTCCTTTTGGCCTCCATTCTCCCTGTGACACTTCATCTGTTGACAGATGACAAGCCAGCTACATGGAATTTATTTTCACATGGATTTCCCTGCTCTGTTATTATACTAATAAAGGGTTATTTCTGATTATGGACTTATACAAGGTAAATCATTGTTAAAAACATCATTTTAGTTACACAATGTACATAAAAGTCTCATTCATTCCCTTGACCTCTCGATCTCTGCAGCAGCTATTATGGTTTATGGGCAACTTTCAAGGTTTATTATCACAAGGTTTACACAGTAAACACTGGATAGACATCAAAGAATAAGAAGAGAATTCATATTTGTTTTTGGTGGATAAAATATTGCAGGGCTTGTATAGCAGAGAGACTGAAATGCTATCGGCATGATGCAGATTGTATTTCTGCAACAGCCTTAGAGACATGAGTTGGGGAAAATCACTGTACTGTATATATATATATACCTAATGTATTACATATCTGACATTGGAATATCAAAAGCAGTGTCGGACTGGGGTGTCTAGGGCCCACCAGTGGAATTATTTCTAGGGGCCCACCATCAGGATCCCTGCAAACCAGCGATACCAAGACAGGGCGGTTGAAGGTAATAACATATCAGGAGCCATGCTGCTCTCCTGCCATACGATGTGCAACACTGCACTACCTAAACCTATTGCTACATACTGTATGGAAAGTGAACAGCGTGGCTTTCTAGAAATGTTACCATTACCTATAGCCGCGCTGTCCTGGAACAGCTGATCTGCAGAGGTCCTGGCTGTTGTGTCATCACAGATGTAATATTGATGGTCTATCCCAAGGACAGACCATCAATATTACAAAGATGGATAAACCCTTTAAAGATTTGTCCAGGAATTGGAGCGACCCATGTGCTGGGAGGGAGGTGTAAAATAAAAAATAAAAAGCGCCTTCACCTGTTCCTGTTGTTCCGTTGTCCGCTGCCAGTGTCCATTCAGTCTCGCACCGATGCCTCCATGCTGGGAGTCCTGCACCTCATGGGACGACTGAAACCAATTAGGTCTCATTTCTGGAAATCCTGTATCTAACAGACACAGGCGGGGACAACGGAGTGCTGGGGACAAAAGCTCAACGAAAAACACTGTGGAAAAAAATATATTGGGATTCACTGCAATTTTTTCCCACAATGTTTTTTTAGCTGCATCTCGCTGTTGCGCCTAATCCTTAAAGAAGACCTTTCACCATCTGGGGCACATGAGGTTTAATACACCGCTAGAAAGCCAACAGTACGGTGAATTCAGCGCACTATTGGCTTTCACGTTCTGTGCCGGTACCGTAGATCTTCATCGTCAGAAGTGCGTTATGACAGTCAGTCAGGAACGCCCTTCCTTACGGTAGCGTCTATAGCGCTGTACTGTGAGAGGGGTCGTTGCTTACCAGCCAGCGATGACGCTGAGCGCCTATAGCGCTCTCACAGTACAGCACTATAGGCGCTGCTGTGAGGAAGGGATTTCCGGACTGACTGTCTGAAACGCCTTTCTGACAGTGAAGAGCTACGGACTGATAGCTCCTCACCGGGGGCACAGAATGGGAAAGCTGAAAGTGCGCTGAAATCATCACACTGTCAGCTCTCTAGCAGTGTATTAAACCGCAAGTGTCCCAGGAGGTGAGAGCTCCTCTTTACCATCTCAATATACTGTACACCACACTATAAGGATAAGGCCTAACACAGCGTCCCGCAGCAAAAAAACGCTGCGGGAAAACCCCCGGCGCCGACACATCAGTTTTTCCTGCAGCGCTTTTTGCAGAACTCCACAGAGGTTTCCGTTTCCGTGCTCGTTTTGTACACGACACAGGACTGGGAGCAGAAAGCTTCATCCACTGTATAGTTGCCTGGCAGATTCACTGCAGCTCAGCTCCCACTGACTTCAATAAGTGGCGAGATGCAGAGAAGGTGCCGGCTGATATACAGTGGACAGAGCTTTCTGCTTCTGGCCCCGTATTGTGTACAGGACTGGTACCAGAAGTGGCTCCATACAGCTGATCGGTCTGAGGGCTGGGAGTCAGCCCCCTACAGATCAGGCATTTATAGCCTATCCTGACGATAAACCATAGAAAATTATGCCTGGACAACCCCTTTAATTTTCCCCCAAAATGACCCACACTTTAAAGAGGTTGTCCAGCATAATTTATTTTTTTTTGTTTATAATTAGTCCTGGGAGGTGAAAAACAAAGTACACATAAAAAAAACCCCGCACTCATCTGTTCCCAGTGCTCCGGTCCTGCAGTTCTGCTGGTAGTTACATGCCGGACTGGACCACACTGGGAGACACAGACAGGCAGACTTCCCCCCTGCACACTCCGATTGGCAGTGTGCTTAAAAAAAATAGAAAGTGTTTTTAAGGGCTCGTTCACATCTGCGCCTGGGGTCTCTGCCCTGCAGGCATTTTTCAAACCCATTCAAATGAATGGGTTTGAAAAGTGTGCGTCCGTAAGCTCCTGTGAGCGTTTTGTGCTCACCGCGGCGAAACGTTTTTTTTTTTTAACCAGACACAGAGTCGGACATGCAGGACTTTGTGTCTGGTTTAAAAAAAAAAACGGTTTTGCCGCAGAGAGCATAAAACACTCACCGGTGCTCACGGCCGGACTCGAACCGATAGGTTTCCGTCTTCTACATGCAGAAGATGGAAACCTCAGACTGGAGACCAGACGCTGGTGTGAACCCAGCGTTAACTGTGTTTTGCTCAGTAGGGCCTAATCCTTAGTGGCCCCTGCACACAGTATTATCCCCCAGAGCGGCCCCTGCACACAGTATTATGTCCCATAGTGGCCCCTGCACACAGTATTATACCCCATAGTGGCCTCTGTACACAGTATTATGCCCCATAGTGGCCTCTGTACACAGTATTATGCCCCATAGTGGCCCCTGCACACAGTATTATGCCCCATAGTGGCCTCTGTACACAGTATTATGCCCCATAGTGGCCCCTGCACACAGTATTATGCCCCATAGTGGCCCCTGTACACAGTATTATGCCCCTCAGTGGCCTCTGTACACAGTATTATGCCACTCAGTGGCCTCTGTACACAGTATTATGCCCCATAGTGGCCCCTGCACACAGTATTATGCCCCATAGTGGCCCCTGCACACAGTATTATGCCCCATAGTGGCCCCTGCACACAGTATTATGCCCCATAGTGGCCCCTGCACACAGTATTATACCCCATAGTGTCCCCTGCACACAGTATTATGTCCCATAGTGTCCCCTGCACACAGTATTATACCCCACAGTGGCCCCTGCACACAGTATTATACCCCATAGTGGCCCCTGCACACAGTATTATGCCCCACAGTGGCCCCTGCACACAGTATTATACCCCATAGTGGCCCCTGCACACAGTATTATGCCCCATAGTGACCCCTGCACACAGTATTATACCCCATAGTGGCCCCTACACACAGTATTATGCCCCATAGTGACCCCTGCACACAGTATTATACCCCATAGTGGCCCCTACACACAGTATTATGCCCCATAGTGACCCCTGCACACAGTATTATACCCCACAGTGGCCCCTGCACACAGTAGTATTCCCCATAGTGGCCCCTGCACACAGTAGTATTCCCCATAGTGGCCACTGCACACAGTATTATACCCCAGAGTGGCCCCTGCACACAATATTATGTGCCATAGTGACCCCTGTACACAGTATTATGCCCCATAGTGGCCCCTGCACACAGTATTATACCCCATAGTGTCCCCTGCATACAGTATTATGTCCCATAGTGGCCCCTGCACACAGTATTATACCCCATAGTGTCCCCTGCACACAGTATTATACCCCACAGTGGCCCCTGCACACAGTATTATACCCCATAGTGGCCCCTGCACACAGTATTATGCCCCACAGTGGCCCCTGCACACAGTATTATACCCCATAGTGGCCCCTGCACACAGTATTATGCCCCATAGTGACCCCTGCACACAGTATTATACCCCATAGTGGCCCCTACACACAGTATTATGCCCCATAGTGACCCCTGCACACAGTATTATACCCCATAGTGGCCCCTACACACAGTATTATGCCCCATAGTGACCCCTGCACACAGTAGTATTCCCCATAGTGGCCCCTGCACACAGTAGTATTCCCCATAGTGGCCCCTGCACACAGTAGTATTCCCCATAGTGGCCCCTGCACACAGTATTATACCCCAGAGTGGCCCCTGCACACAATATTATGTGCCATAGTGACCCCTGTACACAGTATTATGCCCCATAGTGGCCCCTGCATACTGTATTATTCCCCACAGTGGACTTCCCGAAAAGGGAAGATGTGAACCAGGCCTAATACATATAACATACATTTACACACATACATTCATATACATACACACACACACACCTATCTACAAATATACAGGACTCACACAGTATATCAGACACTTTACACAAATATACACACATTAAATATACATATTTTACCCAAAAAATGTACTTACATTTGGCTGTGTCCTGTCTGTCCTGTCTGGCTGTGGTGAAAGCTCTGTTTACAGCAGCCGGCAGACTTCCCCCTGCACACTCCGATCTGTGTGGGGGAGGGGCAGCACAGCTCCTGCTAGTGACGGCAGTGTGCAGTGCAGGGAGCAGAGACACACACTCCCAGCGATTGGTACAGGGGCCCATTTTGGCACGGTCAGGATCCCGATCGGGCCCCTGAAGATCCCGATCGGGCCCCTGACAAGTGCATTTAGATAAAATTAATAGTCAGGCTCGGGGGCCCACCGGGGAATTCCCCGGTGCTCCGGCGGGCCAGTCCGACCCTGATCAAAAGTTTCCTTTATTATTCACGTTTTGTAATTGTTCACACATTATATACTATATTGCAATATTGTATGGAGCTAGACTCTACTTTTTCTCTGATGTAGTTTTTATACTTGGGAAAAGAAGATTCACCAATACTAGAGAAAACCATGGCTGCCACAATTGACCTTAAACAAACCACCATGACATCCATCTCTGCATGTCAGAAAATATAAAAAGGTAATGGTTGGCCTTCCAGGCAAAACAACTTCAAAAAGAACTTAATCTATCCTTGCCAAATACTGTATTAGGAAATTCTGAGTTACCAGCGGAGGAGTCAGGATAAAGAGCGCTGTGATGAAAAAACCTTACTAGTATGTATTATCAGTGAATTATATGGTTTACATGTATACATATGTAGTGTTTAAGACCTAGGAGTGGGATTATTATCTCACGGTGGTCACAGTATCCCCTGGTTTTGTCACCTATGGGCTGCGCACAGAATTCCATTTTGAAGTCATACAAGACAGACTAAAGGAAACTAGAGATGAAAGAGTACTATTCGAAACTCCTGTTTCGAATAGCACGCACCCATAGGAATGAAGGGATGCAGCCGGCACACAGGGGGTTAAGCGGCCGGCCACCGGCAAAATCTGCGTGCCAGCCGCTTCCACTCATTCCTATGGGTGCGTGCTATTTGAAACGGCCGTTTCGAATAGTACTCGCTCATCTCTAAAGAAAACTTGTTACCAGAGAAGATAGACATAAGAGAGGGAATAAAAACTGCCAAACACAGGAACTTCTTCCTGAAATCAGAGGTCTGGAGCAACTCCAAATTTCCAGGGAAGTAACAAATATCAAATCCCACTTGATAAAGGTGCCCTGACAAAGCAACATCTAAACTGGTTTGGACTCCTGAAGAAAGGGGGCATATCTGAATATGAGCCAGGATCAATCAATACAAAAACGGTTGATTCCTTGAAAACCTTGACACACCTTTGAAGACAGCCCAACCAATCATCTCAGAAGGGCTACAAAAATTACAAGACTTTTCCGTTTTTTTCTCCCTTTTATTTTACAAACTGTTTTTCTTGTTTTGTCTTTTTATAAGCACTGAACCTTTGGGTACTAAACCATTCAATTTAATGGTGTTCCATGTATTGCCTTTTAGTGATGTGTTCGCCATCTGACTGGTAGAGAGACAAATGCATTTGTGAATGAGGTTCCTACTATCCCCCAAAACATTAGAAACATTAGATGGTAACAGTATGTATCTGGGAAGGGGGGGGGGGTTGTGATTTATGCTTAATTTACAGTCTGAGTGAAGGGTAGGTGCATGATTGAGTGAGTGAATGAGTGTTGTGAATTAACCCCCCACTCACATGCTAGATCAGTCCATGAGTGACAAGTGCCTTCATCTCTGAGGAGGATCCAGCACACATTAGACGGACAGACCATTGAGTTATGTTACATCTTCCTTGTGATGGAGCTGTGGAGGAAGTAAATAATGGCCATCAGGTTTCCTTACGATTACACCCAATTGCTGGGGCTCCATACAGTGGGACACACTTTGATCAGTTTACCATCAGAGGACCCTTTTTTGACTTTCACCATATTCTCTAAAACAGAAGTGGTTCTCAAAGAATTTTTGCTTCTTGGACAACTTCTTTGACAACATAGATTTTCAGTCTTAAGACCAACTTGACCATACAGCCCAATAGCTGTACCTTGTAGCCATACAATTACTGCCTGCTATATAACACCATATATGACTACTGTCCCAGCATCTCATGAAAAGTCAAGACATTGACGATAAAAGCCCAGTAATGTATAACATAAAACATACGTTCAGAGATCTGCTTTACTTAAACAGTTTTTGTTGAATTTTTTGAAAAAATATCTATAATTTTTTTTACACATTTTGTTCAATAAATAACAGCACAAGAACAAGAACAAGAACATGGAAATGGTAAAATTAATAAAATAAGTCACAAATGTCATTCGGAAGCTATTAAAGACACTTTACATCAGAAAGATAGGAAGAAAGCATTGTAGGATCTGCTCACAGTAATACATTCGATTCCTAAATGATGTGTAGCCGACAGAGAACATAGAAATAAATCAGAGCATTTATAATCCCTTCTTCTAAGGCTTTTAGTAATTTACTTTCTGCCACAAGCACATTGTCCAGATACTGGACATGAAATTACACACACAAGAAAATGGGAGTGCACAGCTTGCTTATTCCAGAAACATCGCCACACCTATCCACGGGTTGTGTCTGGTATTGCACCTTAGCTCCATAGACGTGAACTGTGGCTTAATTGCAGTACCAGACACTACCTGAGAATATGTGTGGCACAGTTTATGGAAAAAAGATGCCATGTTTGCCTAATCTTGCAGAACCCATTTAATCCATTTTCTCATATATGATTTAGGATTTACACTGGTTTATAGATTTGAGGGGGGAGACATATTCATGGTGGGGGGGAGTTTCTGGGAGTGTTTAAGACGTCATGCACACAGCAGATTAATGTGTACCAGGGCTTCATGGTCGCACACACTATATACACTCTGCATGATGCTTCATACACCACACACAGCATATTATAGAAACTGACTTTTAGGTTGGGGTTCCAAGTGGCGTAAACACCCCAGATTGGCCATGGCGGAAAAAAACACATTGTTTTATAGTCACTGCAAGGGAAACAATTTTATCAAATCCCATCTACACTTTGCGGGAAAAAAACGTTCAGGGTTGTTACCATGATTTTCCCCGCAGCGCTTCTTTGCTGCGGCCTGCTACATGGAGCCATAGCTGTAAGAAGGATTTTCTAGGGGATCCGATGGTGTACGATTACCTCTCCGTACAACTAGTTTGGGTTGTATGGTGAAGGTTTCACTGATCAATATAAGATAAGCTTCATGTAGAGCCAGCCTGACTATAACTCATGAGGTGGCACATTGATAATCCACTACTGAATATTAGCAAGAGGATATGACATCTGTCAGGATATGGCAGCGATAGATGATATTAACACAACATGGTATTCATTCTACTCCTTATTATAGTTCACAGTGCCTATATGTCTTCTGGTACAGGATTAGAGGCAGAGTCTGCTGATTCCCTTGAGGTATTGGTGGATGATGTGGAGGCTTCTGGTAAAGCGGAATCTTTCTCTTCATATTTCGGTGGAGGATCTGATGCAAAATACACATTGGAATAACATTCATTGGAGTAACTGGGTAATGGGATTGTGTATACTGTACATTCTTGGCCTTCAATACTGCCCCCGTCATTCTGATAGGCTCTGCGGAAAGAAACAGGAAAATGAAAATACAAATTAATAGAACAGGGACAGCAGACAAGTGCGGCTAGATAGTGGTCTGATATCTAAGAAACCGGCTGTAAACACTGCGAACATATATTAACATGTGACTGAAAGATTAGAGATGAGAATGTACTATTCGAAACTGCCGTTTCTAATAGCACGCTCCCATAGGAATGAATGGACGCAGCCGGTGCACAGGGGGTTAAGCGGCCGGACACTGGCACAGGCTACGTGCTGGCTGCGTCCATTCATTCCTATGAGAATAGATAACGATAGATAAGGCAATGTATTGGTTAAAATACACCGGTTAGCTTAAGGCTAAGGCCCCACATTGTTGTTTTTTTGTTGCAGATTTTGCTTCGTTTTTTTGAGCCAAAGCCAAGAATGACTACAAAAGGAATGGGAAATTTATAGGAAGCTCTTACACTTCTGCTTAATCTACTCCTGGCCTTGTCTCAAAATAACACAGCCAAAGCTGTTTCTTCACTACATGGGGCCTTAGTCTAAGGCCGGGGCTCAGAACTGCATCTTTTATCCTAACAGGTAGAGTTGTGTGTCTGCAACAGGTGTTGTGTCATTTTGTAAACCATTACACTAGGTCAGATTTGTTATACAGCCATCAATCATGCCCTACCTTAAGTTATAAATACTGGTGTATGGGGGTGGATTCTCACTCCTGGGTAAAGTTGCCCCATCTGAGCCAGCTTCTGGTGATAAAGGTTCCTCAAAATATGGGGGTGGTGGTGATGGGAATATTATAACAGTATCACCTGTTAAGCAAAAAACACTATTAAAAAAAGTAGAGTAAACACAAATATTAATAAACAAACCAAAAATGTCAGTTGTATCATATTATCAATTATTAGAGTTTGGTCCAAAGTTCTGGTGATTAAATTCTTACTTACTTCCAAAAACCAGTCCATGGTCGTGTGATATACAGTCATACCTCCCAACCGTCCAGATTTCTGCGGGACATTCACGATTTCAGTGTCCTGTCCCTCGGTCCTGGTCGGCGGGAGGTATGTCCCGATGAATCTGGGGGCAGAGATGGGGGGACATGAATCTGGGGGAAGAGATGGGGGGACATGAAACTGGGGGCAGAGATGGGGGGACATGAATCTGGGGGAAGAGATGGAGGGACATGAATCTGGGGGCAGAGATGTGGGGACATGAATCTGGGGGCAGAGATGTGGGGACATGAATCTGGGGGCAGAGATGTGGGGACATGAATCTGGGGGCAGAGATGTGGGGACATGAATCTGGGGGCAGAGATGTGGGGACATGAATCTGGGGGAAGAGATGGGGGGACATGAATCTGGGGGCAGAGATGGGGGGACATGAATCTGGGAGCAGAGATGGGGGGACATGAATCTGGGGGCAGAGATGGGGGGACATGAATCTGGGGGAGAGATGGAGGGGGACATAATTTATGGGTGACTGTAGGAGGATTATACTGTGTGGAGACACATTAATTATAATGGGCGGAGTCAACATAAAAGTGGGTGGGGCTAAATTTGCTGCACACTTTGTCCCTCTTTCAGTTCTTCAAAAGTTGGGAGGTATGTATACAGTCCATGGTCATGTGATGGACACACAGGTGGACAGCTCGTTACTAGGCAGAGCTATAATTACTGAGCTGAGATTATAACGAGCTGTCCATCTATGTGTTGTCACGTGACCATGGACTGATTTTTGGAAGTAAACAATGAATGACAGCAAGCAGAGATCTATAAATCAGCAGTCGCTTGACCATGGAATGATTTTTATCCACTAGAAGTAAGCAGAGATCTAGAAAACTGTGAGGAATTGATACAGAAAGTATATTGGAAAATTGTACAACTTTTCATTATACAACATTGGACAACCCCTTTGAAGGGAAAATGTCATACACTCCATTGTAGTTTTATGAAATAGGTGTAAGTATGTAGGTGGGTATAAATAATGCATTTTTTATGTTTTTTTGTTTGTAAGCCGTTCCCTCCTGGCGGCCATATTGTGGCACACACTTGCTGTGCTTCCTGTGTCCGCTCAGTACGGTATGTGCACTTTATGGCAGCTGAAATAAATATCAATCACAAGTTTACAGTCTCCAGGAAGTGATGAGGATGGGGATACCAAGTATATGCATACGGAGCCTTGTCCATATATAAGATGTGTAGTGTTGCTATGCTACTTTATCTAGGCCTTTTAGCGGTATTAGAGCAGCCATTAACTCCTCCACCCTCTAATGTCCAAAAAGGAGCACTTCGCTATGGAAAGTGACATATTAGCGATTCCTAGAAAACATCTATATACGTACTACAGAAAAAATAGAGTACAGTATATCAATAACAATGCAATATTTAAAGAGAATATGTCACCAGAAAACATTTTTTTAAATCAAGTTTTATGTTCAACACATTTTTAAGAAGTTTTGGTGAGATTTTTTTAGAAAATAAAAGAAAATCCTAATGTTAAAAAAATCCTAAAAATTCAGCAGTTTTGACTCTGGTCACTAAGCCAAATAATAGGTGAAAACTTCCTGTTCAGGAAAGTATATATATTTGCAGCAGCCGCCTTCTATATAGATAAAACACAGAATCCACCAGTTAAAATAGTTGATTTCACAGCTTATCTGCTCCCTCCTCTGTACAATGACCTCTGTCCCAGTTACACTGTATGCCTAGAAAAATCTACCATAAAAGTTAATAGAGTCTGCTCAGAGCATTGTGTCTATGGCCAGTGGTCCAGCTCCAGGGAAAAGGAAATGACTACTTTATGCTTAGTGAGAAGAGTTGGATTTGCAAGATTTTTAGCTTTTAATATGAATAATAACATAAACAATTAACATCCCAATATCGGTAGTAATTCAGCAGGAGGCTGGGCTACGATGATTCCAGGGAACAGGATAAGGCTAAATACTGGTGCTAAGAACAGGATTGTCAAAATCTTTAATAAAAAGTGATGGATTTGTTACAGCATGCCGCTTCTTTTCCAGAAATGTGTAAGGGTGCAAAGAGTGAAATCCTTGCAAAACAACTGCAAGTGTGCAGTAAAAGACTCTAGGAAGAAGCTCGGCTACATGCTGACAAATCCGCAAACATGACAAATATTCTCTTTGTAACATGCAGCACTATTTTTAGAAGAAGTCACTTGGTAAAAACCATGAATATGCAATAAAGGTAGGACTTCTTCATGGGACATTAAGGCTGCAATGTTGCACTGCTAGACTGGGAATGTGACCATATTGTAACCCACAATTAAAGGGATTTTCCAGGATTATTGATGGCCTATCCTTATGAGACACCAGTCACCTCCACGATCAGCTGCTTGAAGAGACCTTAGCATTTATATCAGTGCTGAGGCTTCTTCACTACTTACCAAGCACATACAGTGGCTGTGCTTGATAATGTGGCTCAGTCTCATTCATTTGCATGGGTTGCAAATAGTCTACTTGAACATAACGTTACATGGCCAATGCGTTAGAAGTCGGGCAAAGCCAGTTCAATCATTTGATCTGCAGGGGTCTCAGGTTTTGGACCCCTGTCAAACTAATATTCATGACCTAAACTAAAGATAGGTCATCAGTATTTTAATCTTGGAAACCCCCTTTAAGCTGGGGCCCTATCGCAATATGTTACAATTAGAGATGAGCGAGTATTGTTCGGATCAGCCGATCCGAACAGCACGCTCCATAGAAATGAATGGATGTACCTGGTACTTCCGCTTTGACGTCGGCCAGCCGCTTAACCCCCCGCGTGCCGGCTACGTCCATTCATTTCTATGCGAGCGTGCTGTTCGGATCGGCTGATCCGAACAGTACTTGCTCATCTCTAGTTACAATACCTTCAAAGTGGATGGGATTCTAGTGGAAATGCTGTAATTTCCAAAACCATTGCATTTTTGGAAATCGCAGCATGTCAATTATACCTACGGAAAAGCCAGCGGTGTCACTATAGGTATAATAGAAGCAGAAAGTCTGCAATGCGTTTCCGATACTCTTTTACCTGCAACACTTTATCGCTGTGACCCACTACATGGGGCCTTAGCCTTAATTCAAGTGAATTGACAGTCAGCTGAAATCCAAACCTGCTGTATTTCAAGGATTTTCTGATCTGATTTGTCATAACCAGATCCTTTTAGAACTACTAGTTGCTACAATGTAACATGCAAAACCAAAGCAAAATTCTTATATCTCAGCAAACCCTCTAGATATATTCTACATAATGCTAAAACAAATGTATATACAGTACACATATTTATACTAAACATTAGTCAAAGCAGAGATACACTGTATACAATACAGCTTGGAATGTCAGCCACAAAGAGATACTGTCTATACATGCGGACGTGAGTAATAAGTACAGCCGACCGCACAACACGGAATGCAAACCCAGGGAAATACTTTCCAGGATGTATCCAGAACAGACAGGTAAGAACAGGTTGTCAGAGACTTCACTTCATAAGATTATCGATTGGAAACATTTGCTGGACCATTGATGTATTGTAGTCTATAGACCTGGGAACAACAAAACCCATCGTCACCTCTGTATATAAATAAACCCATTAATGAGTCATTACATCAAGGTGTGGAATAATTCTGGCAAGTCACCCTTCAATAATTAGAAGGTATCAAAGGTGCTCCTGGGTGTAGTTACTATGTATCTATAGCAACAGGAGGGGTTTTTTAATCAGGTTAGTACACCAAGTACTAAAGGCTAAGGTTCACATGAAGGAGGCATGAATACATTTTCTGACTGTTGCACAAACAGATCTGAATGAAAGGCTCAAACCCACACTCTGTTCTTATCTATTGTGTGAAACAAATATATTATACCTAACATTATTAATTCTACTTTAAGCAAGAATGGTTTTGGTTACATGGCGCTCCCACAACCTTCCAGTGACTGATGGACAAAATCCTTAGGCCACATCGCAGGTACGCTTCAGTCAATCTTCACGATATTGTCATTTTTCAGATTGGGAAAGTCACTTGCCGAAAGTGCAAGCTGTATTAGATTCCCTTCGGGCAGTTGGGTTAAGTGCTAATCCCAAAAATTGTACTTTGGGCCTTTATTTGGGGTACACGATAGGAAGCGGAATCATAAAACCCCAAGTTAATAAAGTAGAGACTAGACTCCGTCCCCTGAGTAAGAAGCAAGTGAGGGCTTTCCTGGGAATTATGGTGTACTATCGGAGGTTTATACCCAACTTTGCCTCTATTGCAGCTCCCCTGACTGACCTAGTCTCCCCTAGTCTCATCAAATGTAGTGACGAAGCTGTTGGGTATTCCAGGAGTTAAAATTGGCCTTATGAATACAACCAGATCTGATTACTCCCGACTATACCAAAGAGCTTGTGGTACAGACTGACGCCTCTGATGTGGGGTTAGGTGCAGTCCTTTCTAAAGTCATTGAAGATGAGGAACATCCAGTCACTTACTTAAGTAGAAAACCTACTCCCCACCGAAAGGAATTATAGTATTGTGGAAAGGGAGTGTTTGTCCATGAAATGGGCCCTGGAGTCTCTACGTTATTACTTGCTGGGCCGACATTTTAGGTTGGTTATTGATCACTCCCCTTTCACATGGATGCCTCGGGCCAAAGAGAGGAATGCCCGAGACACGAGATGGTTCCTCACCCTAAAAAATGTATAATTTAATGTGGAGCACCGATCTGGTAGGTTCCAAGGAAATGTGGATGCTCTGTCCAGGACATACTGTATGGTGGCAAAAAGTGTTCGCCCCTAAAGGATCGAACAAAGGGGGAGGGTAAGTGAGAAGGTGACAGGTAAATTTTTGGAAGGTCGCTATATCTCTCCCAGATTCCTCACTTATGTATGGTAAGTGAGGTTACAACACAGAGATCTGTAACAACACCTCAGCTGTGAGAAGGCCTTTCTGTTAACCACTTCTTGTCCTAATAGGGAGGAGCCTTCAAGCACAGGTGAGAGCTGGGCCTCATTAAAGACCTATAAAAAGTTGTCAAGACCTCAGTCCTGGGCAGTTCCTTGAGAGAGAGCCGGCACCGGTTCTGTCACAACCTTAACTGGTGAGATCCCGGTGTGGATGGTTGCCATTACTGTGCTCTGTGTTCACTGTGTGGCTGAAGCAAGCCACACATACACTTAGGACACTGTTTAGTTACAAGCTCAGACAAGCAGGAGTTTTTTTTTGTTGTTTTTGTCTGACTGTTAAGGCTTGTTTATTTTTTTTACCAGATTTTTGACAAATAAACGTACAGGGTAAAACCATGTTTAAACTTGAATTTTTGTGTCTGTCTCTGACTGTCTAGGCCCACTGCTTCTACCACTGAGTAAATCCTCACACACTATATATGGGACTTCCACCGGAAGAAAACACTTGAGCAGCTGGACCGGACCATGCTGAGAGACACAGAAGAAATGGGGTCAGGTGATTATAGTTTGTTTTATTCTTTTCCCACCTTCCACAGCCTAATAACATTTTTTTTTCAATCCTGGTCTACCCTTTTAAATTTTTATCGGAAAAAATATATGATCAATAGGGGGCAGACACCCCGCGACCAGACTGATCATTTGTACAGAGCCACTTCTGGTGCCCGTCCTGTAAACAATATGAGACCGGAAGCAGAAAGCTGTATAGTGGCCCGGTGTCTTTACTGCAGCTCAGCTCCCACTCACTTCATTGTGTAAACTGCTGCATACGATGATCGGTATTGATCATTTATTATAAAAAATTTACAACCAGACAACCCCTTTAAGGCTTCATACACACAAGCATATTACAGCTCCACAAAACCTCTACCTGCTTTCACATAAACTGTGTGCTATTAAAAAACGGATGTATTGCTAGAGTATTTCTGTGTTTGATTCATCCGCCATCATTTTTTTTTTTCTTATGGACCCATAGACATGTATGGCTTAGAGGACTATAGAAAAGAGGAAAAAAAATACTGCATCTCTGAAAAACACATGTGTGAATGGCTCCATTCACTATAATGGGTCTGTATATTGTCCATCTCTCTACGTTTTTTTTCCATGGACAGCACACAGACAGAAGAATCATTAGTGAAAGGGTCCTATATAGAGGTGTAAATCTGGGAATACATGGGAAGGACTACAGGGGAATACCTACTGCAAACTCTCCTGGGGCTAACCTAGTGCCATCTACATTGGCAGCATTGTCAAGGAGGTTTATACAATGTTCGTCCAAATGCTTTGAGTAAAACCTGGCTTTAAATCCACAGAATGTCAATTGTGTAAGCAAAAGTAATAGGCTGTGTTTTGCAAAAACGTTAATATTCTTAATAAAAATAAATCTCACCCACTTTGCTTGCATCATAAAAATCTAAATTTTTTCTGCTACGGCCAAAAACACCACGTTTAGGAATTTCTGTTGCAGAATCCTTATCAAAATACAGCAGTTCTCTGAGTGCCCTTGTCTCAGTAGCATGGAACTGCATGTGTCTCTGTACACGAGGATGTATTGTATGTGAACTATATGATTAAAATTCAGTATCAGAGACTGTAAAAATCTACGACAAGCAGCACTTTCCTCTCTGCATTTTTCATGTGGAAACCACACAGACCCAATTAGAGTCTATGGGGTCCGCTGGTTTCCTTAGGCAACCGCCTTTTTATGTGGATAGGTTTCCATTCGGGGGTCCCCAAGCAGACTTCCCGAACGTAGATGTGAACCAGGCCTTACATCTACCTAATGAACCAAATTCATGGAGCAGCCCCTTCAATTACAAATTCACCATAGTGCTCTGTTTTTCAGTACTAAAGTAAAGGACTTTTGGTTCCTTTAAGGTCAATTCTTCCCACCTTACAAACTAACCTGCAATAGCTTTCCTCAAATTTCTTCCATTTAGATTATGCATTAAAGGGGTGTTCCCACCATAACAGCTTATAATCTATAAAATGATCCACGCTTATATTGAGGATGAGGGTACTGTGTTCCCCAATTTAACAGATTGATGATCACACATGCACACGGAAGTTTCATTTATTCTCCATACCACTGGTGGCCACTGAGTACAGCAATTGGCCATCTGCATCAGTCCCAAAGACGCTGAAAGTAGCAGCGTGGATGTGTGCAAGTCACTATGGAGGATATAACTGGACCCCCAGCGATCAGACACTTGACGCCTATTATGGGAATACGTGATAAATTGTCATCATGTAACAATGCATTTAAACTACAGGCAAACGCTATACACTGTGTACCTAATGCCGGGCCTGAGGGGCCTCAATCCACAGTGTCATGCACTCTTTAGGCCCTGCAAGATTATAACACTCTACCATGACTATCACATTTACAGCACAATACAACATAATCTACTTACCCACAGTAACGTGAAATCGGCCATCTGAAGGTGCTTGAGGTTCCTCCTCACTAATTGGATCATCCCGACTTTGGCGACCATGTTTTTTCTTTAAATGTCCCATCACAAGAGAACCCAAACCAATGAGAATGATCACAGGTCCCAATATCTGCAGAGACAGGAGTCCGCAGGTTCTGGCATTCGAGCTTGTGCCAGTAACATTTTGATCTGGGAAAGATTCTTTACATCCAGGTAACCAGGCCCCTAAAATACTGACAAGTATTCCACAAGTCACCATCAAAAATCCAAACACTAAACACTGAAAAAACTGTCGGCTTTCTCCAAAGAGAAATAAGCGGTCCGGATCCATTTCTCCATTTGGCAATGGCCTTCTAGTGGCCTCCAACCTTGATCTAGATTTTGCTAGCACCACAGAAGCCAGTCCTAACACGGCTAGTGAAGGTCCCACTATTTTAAAAGGTGTAGCACAGTAGTTCTGCATCCCAACCTTGCAGGCCTGAAACACATAGAGTGATAAAAGGAATCCGGCACAGAAGAGCATTCCTCCAAATATATACATAAAGAATATAAGTCTGCTGATCGTGGCATAACTGTGTGCCCATCGCGTGAAGCAGCCTGGGGTCTCCATCCTAGAAGATGGTTTGGATAGTCTTCCAAAGAGAAGATATCTGGTGGAAATACGAAAGGAAAGAAACTTATAGTTACAGTATACAATTAAAAAAGCCACATTAAAAGAATGAAGATCTAGTCCTAGTTTATACACTGGTGCTCGGTTCCCCCAACAGAGATTAGTAGTCCCTATAACTAGTGACATCCACGGGAATCTTTGCAGTAGAGATCTAAAATACTTTTCCCAGTTATTTCTAAAATGAATTTAATCCCAGAAGACCCTCAAGTTGACCATATACAGTAAAATAATGTCAGCCAAATCTGTTGATTTTTAGCACAAGCGGCTAATCATGTAATGCAGGGGTGGGCAATTAATTTTCCCATGGGGCCACATGAGAAATTGTAACGGTTCTAGAGGGCCATGCACGTCACGGCAAATTTAGCTCCACCCAATTCTCCGCTGACTTCGCCCATTCTCAATCATTTTTCCATGTGCCCCACAAAGTAAAATCCTCCTACAGTCACCCTAACATTATACACCCCCACATTATAATGTTTTCCTCCAAATGTCCCACAGTATTAAGTCCCTCTCCTGGTGCCCCAGTATAAACCAGCAGAAACTAGAGGGGTCATTAAACTGGGCTACCCCCCATGGTTTAATATCCTCCTCCAGCTTCCCCAGTTTAATGTCACCCTCCATCTGCCCCCTAGCTTAATGTCCCCCCTCCATGTGTATTCAGTTTAACTGCCCCCCCTACATCTGCCCCTAGTTCCCCCCTCTTGCTCACACATGCTGTCTCTTCTCTCTTTATCATCCAGCAGCCTCCATTGCCGGCAGCTTGCAGCAAGCACACAGTCCCATGTGGCTCCGCCCACTAACGAGTCATCGCCTATCATGGTGATAGGCTGTGATGACATCATCACAGGTCCTTGAAAAACCTTCCACTAGCTATGCGGGCCGGATAGAAGCAGTCAGAGGGCCGGATGTGGCCTGCGGGCCGTACATTGTCCAGGTCTGTTCTAATGCATACGAAAGTCCTCATGACTCTGCATAATAGGTGATATCGAGAGAAAGGAGTGGTGGTCTTCATTCAACCTCATCTACTATGTAACTATACTTATTCCCATTTTAATAGATCCCTGAACAGACTCAAGTCAATGAGAGATCTACAAAAACGGATGCCCTTTGGATGACATTGACCATGAGAAATGGACTGTTTCATCCATTTTTCAATGGCGGTCTGGTCTTCTGAATAAACCCTCACTGCCCGATACTTCTTTTTGCTGTATAAATCCCTTTTCATCAACCATCTCATTATTATTATCACATGCAGAATTACAGTCACAGGTAACAACAAAATATATAGATAACAAAGGATTCACCATTCACCGCCCTTTACAGGTTACAGAGCATGCCCTCAACACCCTCCAACAGAAGTCGATGAACCTCTCCAGTTTATGTCTCCTATGTAGCTGCTGTAAGACATGATGTTTTGTGAAAAACTAAATACACACAGGAATAGCCTTAAGAAAAGCCTTTCTTCTCTTGCGCTTATTATTCTGATCCGTGCCGCCATTCCTGAAAAATATCTTCTTTCTTCCTTATGGAAATGAGTTGCCTCGCAGCACTGGAGGAGTCCCCAGTGCTGCGTGAAAACTCTCCAGCGACGGCCTCTGTCTGCTTTGCTCCGGAACGGCGGTGAGGGTCAGAATAATAAAGGTAAGGGAACAAAAGCCTTTCTTAAGGCAATTCCTACGTGTATTTAGTTTAAAAGGGGAATTCTAATGATAGAATCCGTTTAAAGAACAAACATGTCCACCTTCTATATTTCATTAAACAGATACCTGTTCATATCTACTTTGCTGCTACATATATCTACAGCGTATCCCATACATGTGAAGATAACCTTTAATAAATGCAGTCCAATCATACAAGGAATTCCTAAAGGACTAAAATGATTTACGTCTTCTTATAGTTTAATAAGACAATTTCAATAGAGTATGAGATATCTTGTGATCCTTACAACATACAAGGAAATAAACTACATTACGCTGGGTTCACACTAGCGCCCGCAGTCCGTTCTCAGCTTTCTGTCTTCTGCATGAAGAAGACGGAAAGCTGTCAGACCGGGTCTGGCAGTGAGCATTTTTTTTTAAATCGGACACAGAGTACTGCATATCTGACTCTGTGTCCGATTTAAAAAAAGAAAAAAACGGTTTTGCGGCGGAGAGCATAAAGCGCTCACCGCCGGACATCTTTCAAACACATTCAAATGAATGAGTATGAAAGAGTCCTGCAGGTTTCTGTCTCCTGCTTAGTTTTGTGCAGGAAACGAAAACCTGCAGAACGGAGACCGGGCGCAGTTGAGAACGAGCCCTTACTCTTATATCTGCTGAGAACTTCCAGTTTTTTATATAGTGTGTGAACGAACCCAAAGTGACTCAGCGCAAAGCTGCTCATAAATACATTTTCCCTGTGACCTGATTCCTCCAGATCAGTTAAAGTAAGTCTTAAGGTTGTTTAATCTTTAACTTGGAAGCTTCAACTGTCTTATTTGCTGTAGAACCAGATGTCAAAGATGGTTTAATTAAATTATCAGAAATGGAATAAAAAAGAAATAATAAAAAACAAAAGGAGGAATTTCTTATCTCAAATGGTTGGCACAAAATGGTTGGTGGCACATCATTGGCGCATGAAAGGGTCTTGCGCCACAATATCACCCATCTAAGCCAGAAATCCAAAAATACAAGCATTCTGCATATTTAACCTCTTCCTGGCATCTGTCGTACTATCACGGTCTTTAAAAATGGTGGACACTCTGCAGCTGTATTGTACAGTGGAGACCCAAAGCTATTACCCACGATCAGAGTTCACACAGGCTTGTCATAGTAATATAACTATTGAGTAGAGATGAGCGAACAGTGTTCTATCGAACTCATGTTCGATCGGATATTAGGCTGTTCGGCATGTTCGAATCGAATCGAACACCGCATGGTAAAGTGCGCCATTACTCGATTCCCCTCCCACCTTCCCTGGCGCCTTTTTTGCTCCAATAACAGCGCAGGGTAGGTGGGACAGGAACTACGACACCGGTGACGTTGAGAAAAGTAGGCAAAACCCATTGGCTGCCGAAAACATGTGACCTCTAATTTAAAAGAAAAGCGCCGCCCAGGTTCGCGTCATTCTGAGCTTGCAATTCACCGAGGACGGAGGTTTCCGTCCAGCTAGCTAGGGCTTAGATTCTGGGTAGGCAGGGACAGGCTAGGATAGGAAGGAGAAGACAACCAACAGCTCTTGTAAGAGCTAAATTCCAGGGAGAAGCTTGTCAGTGTAACGTGGCACTGACGGGCTCAATCGCCGCAACCCAGCTTTCCCAGGATCCTGAATGGAATACACTGTCAGTGTATTCCCGTATACCCGATATATACCCCGATACCCGTTCCAACGGTGTGCCCCCCCACCTTCACCCCAGAAATACCCTGCAAGTCCCCTAGCAATAGAATTGGGGCTATATACACCCACAATTTTTACTACTGGTATACAGTGCCATTGTCTGACTGGGAATTCAAAGAATATATTGGGAATACAAATACCCTCATTTCTTGCTACTGCCATATAGTGCCAGTGTCTGACTGGGAATTCAAAGAATATATTGGGGTTACGTGCACCCACAATTTTTACTACTGGTATACAGTGCCATTGTCTGACTGGGAATTCAAAGAATATATTGGGAATACAAATACCCTCATTTCTTGCTACTGCCATATAGTGCCAGTGTCTGACTGGGAATTCAAAGAATATATTGGGGTTACGTGCACCCACAATTTTTACTACTGGTATACAGTGCCATTGTCTGACTGGGAATTCAAAGAATATATTGGGAATACAAATACCCTCATTTCTTGCTACTGCCATATAGTGCCAGTGTCTGACTGGGAATTCAAAGAATATATTGGGGTTACGTGCACCCACAATTTTTACTACTGGTATACAGTGCCATTGTCTGACTGGGAATTCAAAGAATATATTGGGAATACAAATACCCTCATTTCTTGCTACTGCCATATAGTGCCAGTGTCTGACTGGGAATTCAAAGAATATATTGGGGTTACGTGCACCCACAATTTTTACTACTGGTATACAGTGCCATTGTCTGACTGGGAATTCAAAGAATATATTGGGGTTATAAATACCCTCATTTCTTGCTACTGCCATATAGTGCCACTTTCTGACTGGTAATTCAAAGAATATATTGGGGTTACGTGCACCCACAATTTTTACTACTGGTATACAGTGCCATTGTCTGACTGGGAATTCAAAGAGTATATTGGGAATACAAATACCCTCATTTCTTGCTACTGCCATATAGTGCCAGTTTCTGACTGGTAATTCAAAGAATATATTGTGGTTACGTGCACCCACAATTTTTACTACTGGTATACAGTGCCATTGTCTGACTGGGAATTCAAAGAATATATTGGGAATACAAATACCCTCATTTCTTGCTACTGCCATATAGTGCCAGTGTCTGACTGGTAATTCAAAGAATATATTGTGGTTACGTGCACCCACAATTTTTACTACTGGTATACAGTGCCATTGTCTGACTGGGAATTCAAAGAATATATTGGGAATACAAATACCCTCATTTCTTGCTACTGCCATATAGTGCCAGTGTCTGACTGGGAATTCAAAGAATATATTGGGGTTACGTGCACCCACAATTTTTACTACTGGTATACAGTGCCATTGTCTGACTGGGAATTCAAAGAATATATTGGGAATACAAATACCCTCATTTCTTGCTACTGCCATATAGTGCCAGTGTCTGACTGGGAATTCAAAGAATATATTGGGGTTACGTGCACCCACAATTTTTACTACTGGTATACAGTGCCATTGTCTGACTGGGAATTCAAAGAATATATTGGGGTTATAAATACCCTCATTTCTTGCTACTGCCATATAGTGCCACTTTCTGACTGGTAATTCAAAGAATATATTGTGGTTACGTGCACCCACAATTTTTACTACTGGTATACAGTGCCATTGTCTGACTGGGAATTCAAAGAATATATTGGGGTTATAAATACCCTCATTTCTTGCTACTGCCATATAGTGCCAGTTTCTGACTGGTAATTCAAAGAATATATTGGGGTTACGTGCACCCACAATTTTTACTACTGGTATACAGTGCCATTGTCTGACTGGGAATTCAAAGAGTATATTGGGAATACAAATACCCTCATTTCTTGCTACTGCCATATAGTGCCAGTTTCTGACTGGTAATTCAAAGAATATATTGGGGTTACGTGCACCCACAATTTTTACTACTGGTATACAGTGCCATTGTCTGACTGGGAATTCAAAGAATATATTGGGGTTATAAATACCCTCATTTCTTGCTACTGCCATATAGTGCCACTTTCTGACTGGTAATTCAAAGAATATATTGTGGTTACGTGCACCCACAATTTTTACTACTGGTATACAGTGCCATTGTCTGACTGGGAATTCAAAGAATATATTGGGGTTATAAATACCCTCATTTCTTGCTACTGCCATATAGTGCCAGTTTCTGACTGGTAATTCAAAGAATATATTGTGGTTACGTGCACCCACAATTTTTACTACTGGTATACAGTGCCATTGTCTGACTGGGAATTCAAAGAATATATTGGGGTTATAAATACCCTCATTTCTTGCTACTGCCATATAGTGCCACTTTCTGACTGGTAATTCAAAGAATATATTGGGGTTACGTGCACCCACAATTTTTACTACTGGTATACAGTGCCATTGTCTGACTGGGAATTCAAAGAATATATTGGGAATACAAATACCCTCATTTCTTGCTACTGCCATATAGTGCCAGTGTCTGACTGGTAATTCAAAGAATATATTGGGGTTACGTGCACCCACAATTTTTACTACTGGTATACAGTGCCATTGTCTGACTGGGAATTCAAAGAATATATTGGGAATACAAATACCCTCATTTCTTGCTACTGCCATATAGTGCCAGTGTCTGACTGGGAATTCAAAGAATATATTGGGGTTACGTGCACCCACAATTTTTACTACTGGTATACAGTGCCATTGTCTGACTGGGAATTCAAAGAATATATTGGGAATACAAATACCCTCATTTCTTGCTACTGCCATATAGTGCCAGTGTCTGACTGGGAATTCAAAGAATATATTGGGGTTACATGCACCCACAATTTTTACTACTGGTATACAGTGCCATTGTCTGACTGGGAATTCAAAGAATATATTGGGAATACAAATACCCTCATTTCTTGCTACTGCCATATAGTGCCAGTGTCTGACTGGGAATTCAAAGAATATATTGGGGTTACGTGCACCCACAATTTTTACTACGGGTATACAGTGCCATTGTCTGACTGGGAATTCAAAGAATATATTGGGAATACAAATACCCTCATTTCTTGCTACTGCCATATAGTGCCAGTGTCTGACTGGGAATTCAAAGAATATATTGGGGTTACGTGCACCCACAATTTTTACTACTGGTATACAGTGCCATTGTCTGACTGGGAATTCAAAGAATATATTGGGGTTATAAATACCCTCATTTCTTGCTACTGCCATATAGTGCCAGTTTCTGACTGGTAATTCAAAGAATATATTGGGGTTACGTGCACCCACAATTTTTACTACTGGTATACAGTGCCATTGTCTGACTGGGAATTCAAAGAATATATTGGGGTTATAAATACCCTCATTTCTTGCTACTGCCATATAGTGCCAGTTTCTGACTGGTAATTCAAAGAATATATTGGGGTTACGTGCACCCACAATTTTTACTACTGGTATACAGTGCCATTGTCTGACTGGGAATTCAAAGAGTATATTGGGAATACAAATACCCTCATTTCTTGCTACTGCCATATAGTGCCAGTTTCTGACTGGTAATTCAAAGAATATATTGGGGTTACATGCACCCATAATTTTTACTACTGGTATACAGTGCCATTGTCTGACTGGGAATTCAAAGAATATATTGGGGTTATAAATACCCTCATTTCTTGCTACTGCCATATAGTGCCAGTTTCTGACTGGTAATTCAAAGAATATATTGTGGTTACGTGCACCCACAATTTTTACTACTGGTATACAGTGCCATTGTCTGACTGGGAATTCAAAGAATATATTGGGGTTATAAATATCCTCATTTCTTGCTACTGCCATATAGTGCCACTTTCTGACTGGTAATTCAAAGAATATATTGTGGTTACGTGCACCCACAATTTTTACTACTGGTATACAGTGCCATTGTCTGACTGGGAATTCAAAGAATATATTGGGGTTATAAATACCCTCATTTCTTGCTACTGCCATATAGTGCCAGTTTCTGACTGGTAATTCAAAGAATATATTGTGGTTACGTGCACCCACAATTTTTACTACTGGTATACAGTGCCATTGTCTGACTGGGAATTCAAAGAATATATTGGGGTTATAAATACCCTCATTTCTTGCTACTGCCATATAGTGCCAGTTTCTGACTGGTAATTCAAAGAATATATTGTGGTTACGTGCACCCACAATTTTTACTACTGGTATACAGTGCCATTGTCTGACTGGGAATTCAAAGAATATATTGGGGTTATAAATACCCTCATTTCTTGCTACTGCCATATAGTGCCACTTTCTGACTGGTAATTCAAAGAATATATTGGGGTTACGTGCACCCACAATTTTTACTACTGGTATACAGTGCCATTGTCTGACTGGGAATTCAAAGAGTATATTGGGAATACAAATACCCTCATTTCTTGCTACTGCCATATAGTGCCAGTTTCTGACTGGTAATTCAAAGAATATATTGTGGTTACGTGCACCCACAATTTTTACTACTGGTATACAGTGCCATTGTCTGACTGGGAATTCAAAGAATATATTGGGAATACAAATACCCTCATTTCTTGCTACTGCCATATAGTGCCAGTGTCTGACTGGTAATTCAAAGAATATATTGGGGTTACGTGCACCCACAATTTTTACTACTGGTATACAGTGCCATTGTCTGACTGGGAATTCAAAGAGTATATTGGGAATACAAATACCCTCATTTCTTGCTACTGCCATATAGTGCCAGTTTCTGACTGGTAATTCAAAGAATATATTGGGGTTACATGCACCCACAATTTTTACTACTGGTATACAGTGCCATTGTCTGACTGGGAATTCAAAGAATATATTGGGGTTATAAATACCCTCATTTCTTGCTACTGCCATATAGTGCCAGTTTCTGACTGGTAATTCAAAGAATATATTGTGGTTACGTGCACCCACAATTTTTACTACTGGTATACAGTGCCATTGTCTGACTGGGAATTCAAAGAATATATTGGGGTTATAAATACCCTCATTTCTTGCTACTGCCATATAGTGCCAGTTTCTGACTGGTAATTCAAAGAATATATTGGGGTTACCTGCACCCACAATTTTTACTACTGGTATACAGTGCCATTGTCTGACTGGGAATTCAAAGAATATATTGGGAATACAAATACCCTCATTTCTTGCTACTGCCATATAGTGCCAGTGTCTGACTGGGAATTCAAAGAATATATTGGGGTTACGTGCACCCACAATTTTTACTACTGGTATACAGTGCCATTGTCTGACTGGGAATTCAAAGAATATATTGGGAATACAAATACCCTCATTTCTTGCTACTGCCATATAGTGCCAGTGTCTGACTGGGAATTCAAAGAATATATTGGGGTTACGTGCACCCACAATTTTTACTACTGGTATACAGTGCCATTGTCTGACTGGGAATTCAAAGAATATATTGGGGTTATAAATACCCTCATTTCTTGCTACTGCCATATAGTGCCAGTTTCTGACTGGTAATTCAAAGAATATATTGGGGTTACGTGCACCCACAATTTTTACTACTGGTATACAGTGCCATTGTCTGACTGGGAATTCAAAGAATATATTGGGAATACAAATACCCTCATTTCTTGCTACTGCCATATAGTGCCAGTGTCTGACTGGGAATTCAAAGAATATATTGGGAATACAAATACCCTCATTTCTTGCTACTGCCATATAGTGCCAGTTTCTGACTGGTAATTCAAAGAATATATTGGGGTTACGTGCACCCACAATTTTTACTACTGGTATACAGTGCCATTGTCTGACTGGGAATTCAAAGAATATATTGGGGTTATAAATACCCTCATTTCTTGCTACTGCCATATAGTGCCAGTTTCTGACTGGTAATTCAAAGAATATATTGGGGTTACGTGCACCCACAATTTTTACTACTGGTATACAGTGCCATTGTCTGACTGGGAATTCAAAGAGTATATTGGGAATACAAATACCCTCATTTCTTGCTACTGCCATATAGTGCCAGTTTCTGACTGGTAATTCAAAGAATATATTGGGGTTACATGCACCCACAATTTTTACTACTGGTATACAGTGCCATTGTCTGACTGGGAATTCAAAGAATATATTGGGGTTATAAATACCCTCATTTCTTGCTACTGCCGTATAGTGCCAGTTTCTGACTGGTAATTCAAAGAATATATTGGGGTTACGTGCACCCACAATTTTTACTACTGGTATACAGTGCCATTGTCTGACTGGGAATTCAAAGAGTATATTGGGAATACAAATACCCTCATTTCTTGCTACTGCCATATAGTGCCAGTTTCTGACTAGTAATTCAAAGAATATATTGGGGTTACGTGCACCCACAATTTTTACTACTGGTATACAGTGCCATTGTCTGACTGGGAATTCAAAGAATATATTGGGGTTATAAATACCCTCATTTCTTGCTACTGCCATATAGTGCCAGTTTCTGACTGGTAATTCAAAGAATATATTGTGGTTACGTGCACCCACAATTTTTACTACTGGTATACAGTGCCATTGTCTGACTGGGAATTCAAAGAATATATTGGGGTTATAAATACCCTCATTTCTTGCTACTGCCATATAGTGCCAGTTTCTGACTGGTAATTCAAAGAATATATTGGGGTTACGTGCACCCACAATTTTTACTACTGGTATACAGTGCCATTGTCTGACTGGGAATTCAAAGAGTATATTGGGAATACAAATACCCTCATTTCTTGCTACTGCCATATAGTGCCAGTTTCTGACTGGTAATTCAAAGAATATATTGTGGTTACGTGCACCCACAATTTTTACTACTGGTATACAGTGCCATTGTCTGACTGGGAATTCAAAGAATATATTGGGGTTATAAATACCCTCATTTCTTGCTACTGCCATATAGTGCCAGTTTCTGACTGGTAATTCAAAGAATATATTGTGGTTACGTGCACCCACAATTTTTACTACTGGTATACAGTGCCATTGTCTGACTGGGAATTCAAAGAATATATTGGGGTTATAAATACCCTCATTTCTTGCTACTGCCATATAGTGCCAGTTTCTGACTGGTAATTCAAAGAATATATTGTGGTTACGTGCACCCACAATTTTTACTACTGGTATACAGTGCCATTGTCTGACTGGGAATTCAAAGAATATATTGGGGTTATAAATACCCTCATTTCTTGCTACTGCCATATAGTGCCACTTTCTGACTGGTAATTCAAAGAATATATTGGGGTTACGTGCACCCACAATTTTTACTACTGGTATACAGTGCCATTGTCTGACTGGGAATTCAAAGAGTATATTGGGAATACAAATACCCTCATTTCTTGCTACTGCCATATAGTGCCAGTTTCTGACTGGTAATTCAAAGAATATATTGTGGTTACGTGCACCCACAATTTTTACTACTGGTATACAGTGCCATTGTCTGACTGGGAATTCAAAGAATATATTGGGAATACAAATACCCTCATTTCTTGCTACTGCCATATAGTGCCAGTGTCTGACTGGTAATTCAAAGAATATATTGGGGTTACGTGCACCCACAATTTTTACTACTGGTATACAGTGCCATTGTCTGACTGGGAATTCAAAGAATATATTGGGAATACAAATACCCTCATTTCTTGCTACTGCCATATAGTGCCAGTGTCTGACTGGGAATTCAAAGAATATATTGGGGTTACGTGCACCCACAATTTTTACTACTGGTATACAGTGCCATTGTCTGACTGGGAATTCAAAGAATATATTGGGAATACAAATACCCTCATTTCTTGCTACTGCCATATAGTGCCAGTGTCTGACTGGGAATTCAAAGAATATATTGGGGTTACATGCACCCACAATTTTTACTACTGGTATACAGTGCCATTGTCTGACTGGGAATTCAAAGAATATATTGGGAATACAAATACCCTCATTTCTTGCTACTGCCATATAGTGCCAGTGTCTGACTGGGAATTCAAAGAATATATTGGGGTTACGTGCACCCACAATTTTTACTACGGGTATACAGTGCCATTGTCTGACTGGGAATTCAAAGAATATATTGGGAATACAAATACCCTCATTTCTTGCTACTGCCATATAGTGCCAGTGTCTGACTGGGAATTCAAAGAATATATTGGGGTTACGTGCACCCACAATTTTTACTACTGGTATACAGTGCCATTGTCTGACTGGGAATTCAAAGAATATATTGGGGTTATAAATACCCTCATTTCTTGCTACTGCCATATAGTGCCAGTTTCTGACTGGTAATTCAAAGAATATATTGGGGTTACGTGCACCCACAATTTTTACTACTGGTATACAGTGCCATTGTCTGACTGGGAATTCAAAGAATATATTGGGGTTATAAATACCCTCATTTCTTGCTACTGCCATATAGTGCCAGTTTCTGACTGGTAATTCAAAGAATATATTGGGGTTACGTGCACCCACAATTTTTACTACTGGTATACAGTGCCATTGTCTGACTGGGAATTCAAAGAGTATATTGGGAATACAAATACCCTCATTTCTTGCTACTGCCATATAGTGCCAGTTTCTGACTGGTAATTCAAAGAATATATTGGGGTTACATGCACCCACAATTTTTACTACTGGTATACAGTGCCATTGTCTGACTGGGAATTCAAAGAATATATTGGGGTTATAAATACCCTCATTTCTTGCTACTGCCATATAGTGCCAGTTTCTGACTGGTAATTCAAAGAATATATTGTGGTTACGTGCACCCACAATTTTTACTACTGGTATACAGTGCCATTGTCTGACTGGGAATTCAAAGAATATATTGGGGTTATAAATATCCTCATTTCTTGCTACTGCCATATAGTGCCACTTTCTGACTGGTAATTCAAAGAATATATTGTGGTTACGTGCACCCACAATTTTTACTACTGGTATACAGTGCCATTGTCTGACTGGGAATTCAAAGAATATATTGGGGTTATAAATACCCTCATTTCTTGCTACTGCCATATAGTGCCAGTTTCTGACTGGTAATTCAAAGAATATATTGTGGTTACGTGCACCCACAATTTTTACTACTGGTATACAGTGCCATTGTCTGACTGGGAATTCAAAGAATATATTGGGGTTATAAATACCCTCATTTCTTGCTACTGCCATATAGTGCCACTTTCTGACTGGTAATTCAAAGAATATATTGGGGTTACGTGCACCCACAATTTTTACTACTGGTATACAGTGCCATTGTCTGACTGGGAATTCAAAGAGTATATTGGGAATACAAATACCCTCATTTCTTGCTACTGCCATATAGTGCCAGTTTCTGACTGGTAATTCAAAGAATATATTGTGGTTACGTGCACCCACAATTTTTACTACTGGTATACAGTGCCATTGTCTGACTGGGAATTCAAAGAATATATTGGGAATACAAATACCCTCATTTCTTGCTACTGCCATATAGTGCCAGTGTCTGACTGGTAATTCAAAGAATATATTGGGGTTACGTGCACCCACAATTTTTACTACTGGTATACAGTGCCATTGTCTGACTGGGAATTCAAAGAGTATATTGGGAATACAAATACCCTCATTTCTTGCTACTGCCATATAGTGCCAGTTTCTGACTGGTAATTCAAAGAATATATTGGGGTTACATGCACCCACAATTTTTACTACTGGTATACAGTGCCATTGTCTGACTGGGAATTCAAAGAATATATTGGGGTTATAAATACCCTCATTTCTTGCTACTGCCATATAGTGCCAGTTTCTGACTGGTAATTCAAAGAATATATTGTGGTTACGTGCACCCACAATTTTTACTACTGGTATACAGTGCCATTGTCTGACTGGGAATTCAAAGAATATATTGGGGTTATAAATACCCTCATTTCTTGCTACTGCCATATAGTGCCAGTTTCTGACTGGTAATTCAAAGAATATATTGGGGTTACCTGCACCCACAATTTTTACTACTGGTATACAGTGCCATTGTCTGACTGGGAATTCAAAGAATATATTGGGAATACAAATACCCTCATTTCTTGCTACTGCCATATAGTGCCAGTGTCTGACTGGGAATTCAAAGAATATATTGGGGTTACATGCACCCACAATTTTTACTACTGGTATACAGTGCCATTGTCTGACTGGGAATTCAAAGAATATATTGGGAATACAAAAACCCTCATTTCTTGCTACTGCCATATAGTGCCAGTGTCTGACTGGGAATTCAAAGAATATATTGGGGTTACGTGCACCCACAATTTTTACTACTGGTATACAGTGCCATTGTCTGACTGGGAATTCAAAGAATATATTGGGAATACAAATACCCTCATTTCTTGCTACTGCCATATAGTGCCAGTGTCTGACTGGGAATTCAAAGAATATATTGGGGTTACGTGCACCCACAATTTTTACTACTGGTATACAGTGCCATTGTCTGACTGGGAATTCAAAGAATATATTGGGGTTATAAATACCCTCATTTCTTGCTACTGCCATATAGTGCCAGTTTCTGACTGGTAATTCAAAGAATATATTGGGGTTACGTGCACCCACAATTTTTACTACTGGTATACAGTGCCATTGTCTGACTGGGAATTCAAAGAATATATTGGGGTTATAAATACCCTCATTTCTTGCTACTGCCATATAGTGCCAGTTTCTGACTGGTAATTCAAAGAATATATTGGGGTTACGTGCACCCACAATTTTTACTACTGGTATACAGTGCCATTGTCTGACTGGGAATTCAAAGAGTATATTGGGAATACAAATACCCTCATTTCTTGCTACTGCCATATAGTGCCAGTTTCTGACTGGTAATTCAAAGAATATATTGGGGTTACATGCACCCACAATTTTTACTACTGGTATACAGTGCCATTGTCTGACTGGGAATTCAAAGAATATATTGGGGTTATAAATACCCTCATTTCTTGCTACTGCCATATAGTGCCAGTTTCTGACTGGTAATTCAAAGAATATATTGTGGTTACGTGCACCCACAATTTTTACTACTGGTATACAGTGCCATTGTCTGACTGGGAATTCAAAGAATATATTGGGGTTATAAATATCCTCATTTCTTGCTACTGCCATATAGTGCCACTTTCTGACTGGTAATTCAAAGAATATATTGTGGTTACGTGCACCCACAATTTTTACTACTGGTATACAGTGCCATTGTCTGACTGGGAATTCAAAGAATATATTGGGGTTATAAATACCCTCATTTCTTGCTACTGCCATATAGTGCCAGTTTCTGACTGGTAATTCAAAGAATATATTGTGGTTACGTGCACCCACAATTTTTACTACTGGTATACAGTGCCATTGTCTGACTGGGAATTCAAAGAATATATTGGGGTTATAAATACCCTCATTTCTTGCTACTGCCATATAGTGCCAGTTTCTGACTGGTAATTCAAAGAATATATTGTGGTTACGTGCACCCACAATTTTTACTACTGGTATACAGTGCCATTGTCTGACTGGGAATTCAAAGAATATATTGGGGTTATAAATACCCTCATTTCTTGCTACTGCCATATAGTGCCAGTTTCTGACTGGTAATTCAAAGAATATATTGGGGTTACCTGCACCCACAATTTTTACTACTGGTATACAGTGCCATTGTCTGACTGGGAATTCAAAGAATATATTGGGAATACAAATACCCTCATTTCTTGCTACTGCCATATAGTGCCAGTGTCTGACTGGGAATTCAAAGAATATATTGGGGTTACATGCACCCACAATTTTTACTACTGGTATACAGTGCCATTGTCTGACTGGGAATTCAAAGAATATATTGGGAATACAAAAACCCTCATTTCTTGCTACTGCCATATAGTGCCAGTGTCTGACTGGGAATTCAAAGAATATATTGGGGTTACGTGCACCCACAATTTTTACTACTGGTATACAGTGCCATTGTCTGACTGGGAATTCAAAGAATATATTGGGAATACAAATACCCTCATTTCTTGCTACTGCCATATAGTGCCAGTGTCTGACTGGGAATTCAAAGAATATATTGGGGTTACGTGCACCCACAATTTTTACTACTGGTATACAGTGCCATTGTCTGACTGGGAATTCAAAGAATATATTGGGGTTATAAATACCCTCATTTCTTGCTACTGCCATATAGTGCCAGTTTCTGACTGGTAATTCAAAGAATATATTGGGGTTACGTGCACCCACAATTTTTACTACTGGTATACAGTGCCATTGTCTGACTGGGAATTCAAAGAATATATTGGGAATACAAATACCCTCATTTCTTGCTACTGCCATATAGTGCCAGTTTCTGACTGGTAATTCAAAGAATATATTGGGGTTACGTGCACCCACAATTTTTACTACTGGTATACAGTGCCATTGTCTGACTGGGAATTCAAAGAATATATTGGGGTTATAAATACCCTCATTTCTTGCTACTGCCATATAGTGCCAGTTTCTGACTGGTAATTCAAAGAATATATTGGGGTTACGTGCACCCACAATTTTTACTACTGGTATACAGTGCCATTGTCTGACTGGGAATTCAAAGAGTATATTGGGAATACAAATACCCTCATTTCTTGCTACTGCCATATAGTGCCAGTTTCTGACTGGTAATTCAAAGAATATATTGGGGTTACATGCACCCACAATTTTTACTACTGGTATACAGTGCCATTGTCTGACTGGGAATTCAAAGAATATATTGGGGTTATAAATACCCTCATTTCTTGCTACTGCCGTATAGTGCCAGTTTCTGACTGGTAATTCAAAGAATATATTGGGGTTACGTGCACCCACAATTTTTACTACTGGTATACAGTGCCATTGTCTGACTGGGAATTCAAAGAGTATATTGGGAATACAAATACCCTCATTTCTTGCTACTGCCATATAGTGCCAGTTTCTGACTGGTAATTCAAAGAATATATTGGGGTTACGTGCACCCACAATTTTTACTACTGGTATACAGTGCCATTGTCTGACTGGGAATTCAAAGAATATATTGGGGTTATAAATACCCTCATTTCTTGCTACTGCCATATAGTGCCAGTTTCTGACTGGTAATTCAAAGAATATATTGTGGTTACGTGCACCCACAATTTTTACTACTGGTATACAGTGCCATTGTCTGACTGGGAATTCAAAGAATATATTGGGGTTATAAATACCCTCATTTCTTGCTACTGCCATATAGTGCCAGTTTCTGACTGGTAATTCAAAGAATATATTGGGGTTACGTGCACCCACAATTTTTACTACTGGTATACAGTGCCATTGTCTGACTGGGAATTCAAAGAGTATATTGGGAATACAAATACCCTCATTTCTTGCTACTGCCATATAGTGCCAGTTTCTGACTGGTAATTCAAAGAATATATTGTGGTTACGTGCACCCACAATTTTTACTACTGGTATACAGTGCCATTGTCTGACTGGGAATTCAAAGAATATATTGGGGTTATAAATACCCTCATTTCTTGCTACTGCCATATAGTGCCAGTTTCTGACTGGTAATTCAAAGAATATATTGTGGTTACGTGCACCCACAATTTTTACTACTGGTATACAGTGCCATTGTCTGACTGGGAATTCAAAGAATATATTGGGGTTATAAATACCCTCATTTCTTGCTACTGCCATATAGTGCCAGTTTCTGACTGGGAATTCAAAGAATATATTGGGGTTACGTGCACCCACAATTTTTACTACTGGTATACAGTGCCATTGTCTGACTGGGAATTCAAAGAGTATATTGGGAATACAAATACCCTCATTTCTTGCTACTGCCATATAGTGCCAGTGTCTGACTGGGAATTCAAAGAATATATTGGGGTTACGTGCACCCACAATTTTTACTACTGGTATACAGTGCCAATTTCTAACTAGGAATTCAAAATGCGCAAGGCTCCCGGAAAGGGACGTGGACGAGGCCGTGGGCGAGGTCGGGGGAATGGTTCTGGGGAGCAAGGTAGCAGTGAAGCCACAGGGCGTCCTGTGCCTACTCCTGTGGGGCAGCAAGCATTGCGCCACTCCACAGTGCCAGGGTTGCTTGCCACATTAACTAAACTGCAGGGTACAAACCTTAGTAGGCCCGAGAACCAGGAACAGGTCTTGCAATGGCTGTCAGAGAACGCTTACAGCACATTGTCCAGCAGCCAGTCAGACTCTGCCTCCTCTCCTCCTATTACCCAACAGTCTTGTCTTCCTTCCTCCCAAAATTCCGAAGCTTTACAGAACAATAACCCAAACTGTCCCTGCTCCCCAGAGCTGTTCTCCGCTCCTTTCATTGTCCCTCAACCTGCCTCTCCACGTCACGATTCCACGAACCTAACAGAGGAGCATCTGTGTCCAGATGCTCAAACACTAGAGTCTCCTCCATCTCCGTTCGATTTGGTGGTGGATGACCAGCAACCCACCCTCATCGACGATGATGTGACGCAGTTGCCGTCAGGGCATCCAGTTGACCGGCGCATTGTGCGGGAGGAGGAGATGAGACAGGAGTTGGAAGAGGAAGTGGTGGATGATGAGGACACTGACCCGACCTGGACAGGGGGGATGTCAAGCGGGGAAAGTAGTGTGGATGTTGAGGCAGGTGCAGCACCAAAAAGGGTAGCTAGAGGCAGAGGCAGAGGTCAGCAGCTTAGGCGAAGCCAGGCCACACCCGGAATCTCCCAAGATGTTCCAGTTCGTACCCAGCCCCGAAAAACTCCCACCTCGAGGGCACGTTTCTCGAAGGTGTGGAGTTTTTTCAAGGAATGCGCCGAGGACAGATATAGTGTTGTCTGCACAATTTGCCTCTCAAAATTGATTAGGGGCTCTGAGAAGAGCAACCTGTCCACCACTTCAATGCGCCGTCATTTGGAATCCAAGCACTGAAATCAGTGGCAGGCAGCAACGGCAGGACAAAGGCCGCCTGCCGTTCACGCCACTGCCACTGCCTCTGCCACTGCCTCTGCCTCTGCCACTGCCACTGCTGACTGTGCTGGCGATGCACTCCAGAGGACGAGCCAGGACACCACTTCATCTGCCTCCGCCACTTTGTTGACTTCTACCTCATCCTCCCCTGGTCCTGTCTTATCTCCTTCTCCTGCACCATCAAAGGCACCATCAGGCGTTTCTTTACAACAACCCACCATCTCTCAGACATTGGAGCGGCGGCAGAAATACACTGCTAACCACCCACACGCGCAAGCCTTGAACGCCAACATCGCTAAACTGCTGGCCCAGGAGATGTTGGCGTTCCGGCTTGTTGAAACTCCCGCCTTCCTGGACCTGATGGCAACTGCGGCACCTCGCTATGCCGTCCCTAGCCGTCACTACTTCTCCCGGTGTGCCGTCCCCGCCTTGCACCAGCACGTGTCACTCAACATCAGGCGGGCCCTTAGTTCCGCGCTTTGCACAAAGGTCCACTTGACCACCGACGCGTGGACAAGTGCATGCGGACAGGGATGCTACATTTCACTGACGGCACACTGGGTGAATGTAGTTGAGGCTGGGACTGCTTCCCAAACTGGCCCGGTGTACCTCGTCTCCCCACCTAACATTCCTGGCAGGGACACGAGAAGAACACCCCCCTCCTCCTCCTCCTCTACCGCCTCCTCCTCCGCCACCGCCTCCTCCTCCGCCACCGCCTCCTCCTCCGCTGTTAGATTGACCCCAGCTACGAGTTGGAAACGTTGCAGCACTGGCGTTGGTAGACGTCAGCAGGCTGTGCTGAAGCTGATCAGCTTGGGGGACAGACAGCACACTGCCTCCGAGGTGAGGGATGCCCTCCTCGATGAGACGGCAATATGGTTTGAGCCGCTGCACCTGGGCCCAGGCATGGTCGTTTGTGATAACGGCCGGAACCTGGTAGCAGCTCTGGAGCTTGCCGGACTCCAACATGTTCCATGCCTGGCCCACGTCTTCAACCTAGTGGTGCAACGTTTCCTAAAGAGCTACCCCAATGTTCCAGAGCTACTGGTGAAAGTGCGGCGCATGTGCGCCCACTTTCGCAAGTCGACAGTAGCCGCTGCTAGCTTAAAATCTCTCCAGCAACGCCTGCATGTGCCACAACACCGGCTTTTGTGCGACGTCCCCACACGCTGGAACTCAACGTTTCAGATGTTGAATAGAGTGGTTGAGCAGCAGAGACCTTTGATGGAATACCAGCTACAAAACCCTAGGGTGCCACAAAGTCAGCTGCCTCAGTTTCACATCCATGAGTGGCCATGGATGAGAGACTTTTGTGACATCCTACGGGTCTTTGAGGAGTCCACAAGGAGGGTTAGCTCTGAGGATGCGATGGTGAGCCTTACAATCCCGCTCTTGTGTGTTCTGAGAGAATCCCTGATTGACATCAGGGATAACTCAGATCACACAGAGGAGTTAGGGATAGCATCCGATCCGTCACAGCTGGAGAGTAGGTCCACACATCTGTCCGCTTCACTGCGTTTAATGGAGGAGGAGGAGGAGGAGGAGGAGGAAGAAGAGTTGTCCGATGATGTGATGGTGATACAGGAGGCTTCCGGGCAACTTCGAATCGTCCCATTGTTGCAGCGCGGATGGGTAGACATGGAGGATGAGGAGGAAATGGAGATTGAACTTTCCGGTGGGGCCAGAGGAGTCATGCCAACTAACACTGTGGCAGACATGGCTGAGTTCATGTTGGGGTGCTTTACAACCGACAAGCGTATTGTCAAAATCATGGAGGACAACCAGTACTGGATCTTTGCTATCCTTGACCCCCGGTATAAAAACAACATCTCGTCTTTTATTCCGGTAGAGGGGAGGGCCAATCGCATCAATGCTTGCCACAGGCAATTGGTGCAGAATATGATGGAGATGTTTCCAGCATGTGACGTTGGCGGCAGGGAGGGCAGTTCCTCCAGTAGGCAACCAAGTTCTCACCGGTCCACACAAACGAGGGGCACACTGTCTAAGGTCTGGGACACCTTGATGGCACCCCCTCGCCAAAGTGCCGCCACGGAGGGTCCTAGTGTCACCAGGCGTGAGAAGTATAGGCGCATGTTGCGGGAATACCTTTCCGACCACAGCCCTGTCCTCTCCGACCCCTCTGCGCCCTACACGTATTGGGTGTCGAAGTTGGACCTGTGGCTTGAACTTGCCCTATATGCCTTGGAGGTGCTGTCCTGTCCTGCCGCCAGCGTCCTATCTGAGAGGGTGTTCAGTGCAGCCGGTGGCATCATCACTGACAAGCGCACCCGTCTGTCAGCTGAGAGTGCCGACCGGCTCACTTTGATAAAAATGAACCACCACTGGATAGAGCCTTCATTTTTGTGCCCACCTGTGTAAAGCACCCCAACATGAAACTCCATGTCTGTACTCAACCTCTCCAATTCCTCCGCATCCTCATACTCATCCACCATAAGCGTTGCACAATTCTGCTAATACTAGGCTCCCTCCAACATGATTTCCCCCAACTCTGCTGGTTAGAGGCTCCCTCCACCCTGATTTCCACCAACTCTGCTGGTTAGAGGCTCCCTCCACCCTGCTTTCCCACAACTCTGCTGGTTAGAGGCTCCCTCCACAATGAATTTGCCCAAACTGGGCTGTTTAGAGGCTCCCTCCACCATGAATTGGTCCAAACTGGGTTTTTTAGAGGCTCCCTCCACCATGAATTGGTCCAAACTGGGCTGTTTAGAGGCTCCCTCCACCATGAATTTGCCCAAACTGGGCTGTTTAGCGGCTCCCTCCACCATTAATTGGTCCAAACTGGGCTGGTTAGAGGCTCCCTCCACCATGAATTTGCCCAAACTGGGCTGTTTAGAGGCTCCCTCCACCATGAATTTGCCCAAACTGGGCTGTTTAGCGGCTCCCTCCACCATTAATTGGTCCAAACTGGGCTGGTTAGAGGCTCCCTCCACCATGAATTTGCCCAAACTGGGCTGTTTAGAGGCTCCCTCCACCATGAATTTGCCCAAACTGGGCTGGTTAGAGGCTCCCTCCACCATGAATTGGTCCAAACTGGGTTTTTTAGAGGCTCCCTCCACCATGAATTTGCCCAAACTGGGCTGTTTAGAGGCTCCCTCCACCATGAATTGGTCCAAACTGGGCTGTTTAGAGGCTCCCTCCACCATTAATTGGTCCAAACTGGGCTGGTTAAAGGCTCCCTCCACCATGAATTTCCCAAAACTTGGCTGGTTAGAGGCTCCCTCCACCATTAATTGGTCCAAACTGGGCTGGTTAGAGGCTCCCTCCACCATGAATTTGCCCAAACTGGGCTGTTTAGAGGCTCCCTCCACCATGAATTGGTCCAAACTGGGTTTTTTAGAGGCTCCCTCCACCATGAATTGGTCCAAACTGGGTTTTTTAGAGGCTCCCTCCACCATGAATTGGTCCAAACTGGGCTGTTTAGAGGCTCCCTCCACTATGAATTTGCCCAAACTGGGCTGTTTAGCGGCTCCCTCCACCATTAATTGGTCCAAACTGGGCTGGTTAGAGGCTCCCTCCACCATGAATTTGCCCAAACTGGGCTGTTTAGAGGCTCCCTCCACCATGAATTTGCCCAAACTGGGCTGGTTAGAGGCTCCCTCCACCATGAATTGGTCCAAACTGGGGTTTTTAGAGGCTCCCTCCACCATGAATTGGTCCAAACTTGGCTGTTTAGAGGCTCCCTCCACCATGAATTTGCCCAAACTTGGCTGGTTAGAGGCTCCCTCCACCATTAATTGGTCCAAACTGGGCTGGTTAGAGGCTCCCTCCACCATTAATTGGTCCAAACTGGGCTGGTTAGAGGCTCCCTCCACCATGAATTGGTCCAAACTGGGGTTTTTAGAGGCTCCCTCCACCATGAATTGGTCCAAACTGGGCTGTTTAGCGGCTCCCTCCACCATTAATTGGTCCAAACTGGGCTGGTTAGAGGCTCCCTCCACCATGAATTTGCCCAAACTGGGCTGTTTAGAGGCTCCCTCCACCATGAATTTGCCCAAACTGGGCTGGTTAGAGGCTCCCTCCACCATGAATTGGTCCAAACTGGGGTTTTTAGAGGCTCCCTCCACCATGAATTGGTCCAAACTTGGCTGTTTAGAGGCTCCCTCCACCATTAATTGGTCCAATCTGGGCTGGTTAGAGGCTCCCTCCACCATGAATTGGTCCAAACTGGGTTTTTTAGAGGCTCCCTCCACCATGAATTTGCCCAAACTGGGCTGTTTAGAGGCTCCCTCCACCATGAATTGGTCCAAACTGGGCTGGTTAGAGGCTCCCTCCACCATGAATTGGTCCAAACTGGGTTTTTTAGAGGCTCCCTCCACCATGAATTTCTCCAAACTGGGGTTTTTAGAGGCTCCCTCCACCATGAATTGGTCCAAACTGGGCTGTTTAGCGGCTCCCTCCACCATTAATTGGTCCAAACTGGGCTGGTTAGAGGCTCCCTCCACCATGAATTTGCCCAAACTGGGCTGGTTAGAGGCTCCCTCCACCATGAATTTGCCCAAACTTGGCTGGTTAGAGGCTCCCTCCACCATTAATTGGTCCACACTGGGCTGGTTAGAGGCTCCCTCCACCATTAATTGGTCCAAACTGGGCTGGTTAGAGGCTCCCTCCACCATTAATTGGTTCAAACTGGGCTGGTTAGAGGCTCCCTCCACCATTAATTGGTCCAAACTGGGCTGGTTAGAGGCTCCCTCCACCATGAATTTGCCCAAACTTGGCTGGTTAGAGGCTCCCTCCACCATTAATTGGTCCAAACTGGGCTGGTTAGAGGCTCCCTCCACCATGAATTTGCCCAAACTGGGCTGGTTAGAGGCTCCCTCCACCATGAATTGGTCCAAACTGGGGTTTTTAGAGGCTCCCTCCACCATGAATTGGTCCAAACTTGGCTGTTTAGAGGCTCCCTCCACCATGAATTGGTCCAAACTGGGGTGGTTAGAGGCTCCCTCCACCATTAATTGGTCCAAACTGGGCTGGTTAGAGGCTCCCTCCACCATTAATTGGTCCAAACTGGGCTGGTTAGAGGCTCCCTCCACCATGAATTGGTCCAAACTGGGGTTTTTAGAGGCTCCCTCCACCATGAATTGGTCCAAACTTGGCTGTTTAGAGGCTCCCTCCACCATTAATTGGTCCAAACTGGGCTGGTTAGAGGCTCCCTCCACCATGAATTGGTCCAAACTGGGTTTTTTAGAGGCTCCCTCCACCATGAATTTGTCCAAACTGGGGTTTTTAGAGGCTCCCTCCACCATTAATTGGTCCAAACTGGGCTGGTTAGAGGCTCCCTCCACCATGAATTTGCCCAAACTTGGCTGGTTAGAGGCTCCCTCCACCATTAATTGGTCCAAACTGGGCTGGTTAGAGGCTCCCTCCACCATGAATTTGCCCAAACTGGGCTGGTTAGAGGCTCCCTCCACCATGAATTGGTCCAAACTGGGGTTTTTAGAGGCTCCCTCCACCATGAATTGGTCCAAACTTGGCTGTTTAGAGGCTCCCTCCACCATGAATTGGTCCAAACTGGGGTGGTTAGAGGCTCCCTCCACCATTAATTGGTCCAAACTGGGCTGGTTAGAGGCTCCCTCCACCATTAATTGGTCCAAACTGGGCTGGTTAGAGGCTCCCTCCACCATGAATTGGTCCAAACTGGGGTTTTTAGAGGCTCCCTCCACCATGAATTGGTCCAAACTTGGCTGTTTAGAGGCTCCCTCCACCATTAATTGGTCCAAACTGGGCTGGTTAGAGGCTCCCTCCACCATGAATTGGTCCAAACTGGGTTTTTTAGAGGCTCCCTCCACCATGAATTTGTCCAAACTGGGGTTTTTAGAGGCTCCCTCCACCATGAATTGGTCCAAACTGGGCTGTTTAGCGGCTCCCTCCACCATTAATTGGTCCAAACTGGGCTGGTTAGAGGCTCCCTCCACCATGAATTTGCCCAAACTGGGCTGGTTAGAGGCTCCCTCCACCATGAATTTGCCCAAACTTGGCTGGTTAGAGGCTCCCTCCACCATTAATTGGTCCAAACTGGGCTGGTTAGAGGCTCCCTCCACCATTAATTGGTTCAAACTGGGCTGGTTAGAGGCTCCCTCCACCATGAATTGGTCCAAACTGGGCTGGTTAGAGGCTCCCTCCACCATGAATTTGCCCAAACTTGGCTGGTTAGAGGCTCCCTCCACCATTAATTGGTCCAAACTGGGCTGGTTAGAGGCTCCCTCCACCATGAATTTGCCCAAACTGGGCTGGTTAGAGGCTCCCTCCACCATGAATTGGTCCAAACTGGGGTTTTTAGAGGCTCCCTCCACCATGAATTGGTCCAAACTTGGCTGTTTAGAGGCTCCCTCCACCATGAATTGGTCCAAACTGGGGTGGTTAGAGGCTCCCTCCACCATTAATTGGTCCAAACTGGGCTGGTTAGAGGCTCCCTCCACCATTAATTGGTCCAAACTGGGCTGGTTAGAGGCTCCCTCCACCATGAATTGGTCCAAACTGGGGTTTTTAGAGGCTCCCTCCACCATGAATTGGTCCAAACTTGGCTGTTTAGAGGCTCCCTCCACCATTAATTGGTCCAAACTGGGCTGGTTAGAGGCTCCCTCCACCATGAATTGGTCCAAACTGGGTTTTTTAGAGGCTCCCTCCACCATGAATTGGTCCAAACTGGGGTTTTTAGAGGCTCCCTCCACCATTAATTGGTCCAAACTGGGCTGGTTAGAGGCTCCCTCCACCATGAATTTGCCCAAACTGGGCTGGTTAGAGGCTCCCTCCACCATGAATTTGCCCAAACTTGGCTGGTTAGAGGCTCCCTCCACCATTAATTGGTCCAAACTGGGCTGGTTAGAGGCTCCCTCCACCATGAATTTGCCCAAACTGGGCTGTTTAGAGGCTCCCTCCACCATGAATTGGTCCAAACTGGGTTTTTTAGAGGCTCCCTCCACCATGAATTGGTCCAAACTGGGCTGTTTAGAGGCTCCCTCCACCATGAATTTGCCCAAACTGGGCTGTTTAGAGGCTCCCTCCACCATGAATTGGTCCAAACTGGGCTGGTTAGAGGCTCCCTCCACCATGAATTTCCCAAAACTTGGCTGTTTAGAGGCTCCCTCCACCATTAATTGGTCCAAACTGGGCTGGTTAGAGGCTCCCTCCACCATGAATTTGCCCAAACTGGGCTGTTTAGAGGCTCCCTCCACCATGAATTTGCCCAAACTGGGCTGGTTAGAGGCTCCCTCCACCATTAATTGGTCCAAACTGGGCTGGTTAGAGGCTCCCTCCACCATTAATTGGTCCAAACTGGGCTGGTTAGAGGCTCCCTCCACCATGAATTTGCCCAAACTGGGCTGGTTAGAGGCTCCCTCCACCATGAATTGGTCCAAACTGGGGTTTTTAGAGGCTCCCTCCACCATGAATTTGCCCAAACTGGGGTGTTTAGAGGCTCCCTCCACCATGAATTTGCCCAAACTCTGCTGGTTAGAGGCTCAATCCACCCTGATTTTCAAAACAAATGTTGGTGCCAACCTCAACTTACTACAAGGGCCAAATTCACTGCTGGTGACAAGCTCTCCTCACTGCAAGTGCCAAATACACATGTTTCAAGGTGTTTTCCTACTGTCAGAGAGGTGGTATTGAGTGTGTAAAGTGTGTAGTTGTTAGGCTGTGATGTTGGGGTAATAGAGGGTCTTTGGTGTGTTAGATGCCCCCAGACATGCTTCCCCTGCTGTCCCAGTGTCATTCCAGAGGTGTTGGCATCATTTCCTGGGGTGTCATAGTGGACTTGGTGACCCTCCAGACACGGATTTGGGTTTCCCCCTTAACGAGTATCTGTTCCCCATAGACTATAATGGGGTTCGAAACCCGTTCGAACACACGAACATTGAGCGGCTGTTCGAATCGAATTTCGAACCTCGAACATTTTAGTGTTCGCTCATCTCTACTATTGAGGCTAGTTTATGACCAGCCTCAATAGCTAGATAGCAAAAGCATGAAGGAAACTATTGCAAGCTCATAAAATAGTTTGAAGGAAAAAAAATGTTAAAATTTTTTTTAAATACAAACTAAAAATTCAAATCACCACTTTTCCCTAGATTTGAAATAAAAGTAAATGAACAAAAACAAACATATTATGCATCTCTGGTCTATAAACAAAAAATATTGGGTGCCAGCCTCATCCATACTTTAACATTGGACAGTTTGACTTAAAAGGGTTATTATTATACTGTGTCTGGGGGGCACTGAAGGAGCCAATATGCTGTGGGAGGAATTTTGTGTGTGCAATAGGAGTGAATTATAATGTATGCGACACTAAGGGGCACGTTCAATCATTTTATATACACTGTCTACCAATAAGTATTTGGACCCCCATGCAAATGAAGATATCTGTGGTCGTGATGGTACATCCCGCCTTCCGCCATTAAATAGGAAACAGCATTGGCATTAGCATTAGTCGCATGCAAGATGCCACGAAGTGCAGAGTTGTCCGATTTCCATAAAGGGGTAATTGTGGGGTACCACAGAAATGGTCAATCCTTAAGGTACATAGCAAGCGAACTGAATTACCCAAAATCAACAGTGGCCTATGTGATTACAAAGTGGAAGGTGAACGGTGTTGTGCCCCAAGTCGGCAGACCTCTGAAACTGGGAGATAGAGACCGACGAGTGCTGACCAGAGACACCGCACCCAACCGATGGCTCACGTACACCAGGAGTTTCACCAGGCATCCGGGAGTATTGTGTCGATCAATACCATCCATAAGGAAGCATCTGCTGGGGTCTACCAACTATTCAATATGAAGAAATGTTGTTTTTCTATTCTACCACAGGTGTCCAAATACTTATTGGTAGACAGTGTATAACTCGGACACATTATTTGCCTGTCACATTATGAAAAAGGGGCATGATCAGCACGGTGCATGGCTGCATCATAAAAAGGGTTCAGTTATATCTCCTCCCCTCTTCGAAACAAGAACCATCACAATATGATCAACACCACCTTCTTCCACAGATCTTATTGCCTTATAATGGGGTCTGCCACGATGTCAGTCATTTTGATGGGGAGAATAGTGCTGCATGTTGTTATTTTTCTCATCAAACCTGACATAACAAAATGTGGCTTCAGTTGGAGCAGTTAGCATTTATACCCGATCACTACTTTGGGGTGCTTGGGTGGAACTTTTTGTTTTTGTATCCACCTGGATACATTATATATATATATATATATATAGTGAGAGAGTGAAGGGAGCCAGGCACCTAAAGGGTGTATGGTAAAGGTTCACTCCAGGGGCTCAGCTGACTAATCAGGCCCTAATAACAGTCTGAGTGTGAAGACTAGCAGGGTGGCACCACACAGACAGAGCTGACCTGTCCAGACCGGACCTCCAAAGCAGGTACTGTGCCACCCGTCGTTATTGCCAAGGTAGGAGACTGGTAGCCAGTCTCCTGTATAGTCAGGGGAAAATTTCCTTACGTTTAAGTTAGTCTCACAGCCGAGAGGTTTTGTTTTTCCTGTGGCTTTGCAAAAGCAGTGTATGCGTTACATGTGAATAAAGCCTGAACCTGTGTGCAATCCAGTGTCTGTGTCCCTGTTTCCTGCACTGCTGCAAGCATCTACCTGAGCGATTCCCTACAGTCCACAGGAAGGCATTGCTCGCTTGTTAGTTTTAATGTATTTGCATTTTTGCAATTGTTGATTACAAAAAAAGTTAATATCTCTCAATTTATAAAAAAAAATGTGTCATGATGGATTACAAAAGACACAAAAGCCTCTCTTTATATTTATTGTATTCAGAGAAAAGGACTTATCAATCACAGAAGGAAATGAGTCTGATGTACGTGGGCAGGTTTGGTCCATAAGATACGGCCAGATGTTGTCTGTATTTCCGGGAACTGGACAGCCAGCATGATAGACATCTAGGATATTAGGAGTAACCACCCCCTATAGCTCTGCTGTACAATTACAGTACAAGACAGTAGAACTGGAAGAAGCAGAAACTCCTAACATAGAAGATGACCAGGATGCTGTAAGTCCAGGTCCTGGCTCAGTGTTCGTTTCAAGAAACATGGCTAACATCTTGTCTATATCTCATGAGAAGGCAATGTTACATAATGAACTGCTCCTTCTGAATAAAAATATAAGGCTGGTTAAACACATTTTGGGAAATTTTTTGCCACTTTTTGGGGAAAAACGCTGCGGCCAGATGTTCCAGGTTATTCAATGGTTAGGAGTCTGAATACCATTACATACATTGTGTTTCTTACTACACAACATTCTCTGGGTCTGACATTTGTTCTGATGTTTTATAGATTTCATTACAGGACAAGAACATCTAAAAAAAAAAAAAAAAAAAAGGAAAAAAATGTGAACAAAAACACCGAGATTAAAAAATCCAAGAACTGGCGTGGGAACATGTTAGAGTATTAGACCGTCTTAAACGGTCTACGTAGTGTGTATTTGTGCCGGCCATAAAAGCTTGTGAGATTTTCAGGTCGTCGAGTCCTGACACTTCCAAAAAAGTTAAGCCATGTGAATAATCCCGTACCTGTCCTCTATATACTGCAGTGTCATTTACAATTGATTTATTAATATACCCCAACATTGTTATATATTCACCTCCAGTAGATTCACATGTAACATCTGGCTACAATACAAGAGATTAAGCCAATAGTGAGGATATGTAAGATCAGATTATACAGGATATATGTAATAAGAGCTTGTTACTTCATTACCATATAGTAGGTAGTTTACATGGATTAGGGATACAAGCACAGCAGGAAATGTCACGCCGGGTTGTGTCAGCTCACTGACTTTGTTTTCCCTATAAAACAGCAAGTGTCCTGGTTGAGGACAGAGCGTACCTTATAGCTGAGCTACCTGACTGCTAAACATTATAAACTATTGAGGGAGTGGGGGCCGAATCCCCTCTTACCTGAGCAGACCGCGCTGTAGCTTGAAGCAGAGGTAAGCAATGACACCTGAGCCCAGAAGGGCTGCTGTACAGGGTGTGTGCCGGGTGCTCCCACCCACAGACCAATAGCACAGCCAGGTGCACCTGACTCACCTGTCACCCGGGTGGTGCAGATATTACAATAAAGCCAGTGTAAGCTGCCATAAACCATTGATCTTTTATAATGGAGACATTGGGCTGCATGCAAGTATTATATCGTATGAGTAATGCAAAGCCTGCATGTAGGGGAAATTGGCAAATGCTTTTATCCAATTTTTCATGGGATATATGTGTCTGCAATTTCCCATAAATTCAAGTGAGAGATTTACCCTGCAGATTTACAAGCCTGAACAGTATGCTAGGAGAGTAACTCCTACCCATAGTTATATATGATGCCCCCCCATTACATACTGTATAATCCGTAGGGGACAGTGTGTCGCTGGGAAGTGCATGCGCCATATTCTGACACCCGTAATTTAATGTTTCTGTGTATGGAGGTGGGTAAGGTTTTTCGTTTTGCAGCACAAGGTCTAGTTTTTATGTGTATCATTTTAGAGAATGTCCGATGATTTGATCACTTTTAGTGACTTTTTTGGTGCAGCTTTTTTGATTTCTTTTACATCTATGGTGTTGAATATGTGGGATAAATATATTTATAATATGGCCATTTTTGGACACGAGGATACCTAACTTGTTTATATTTATTTTTTTGAGAATGGAGTGGAGTGTATGAGGCCTTGTTCACATCTGCGTGGGTAATCCGTTCAGGGTAGTCCGCATGGGGACCCTTTGAATGGACTACCGAACGCACTGACAAGCGGTGTGCAATGAAAGCACAAGGACCCCATAGACTATAATGGTCATCGCACGAGTCATGCAGACAGGAAAGTATATCTTGAACTACTTTTCTGTCCACATGTGCCCTGCGGAGACCGTGCGGAAAGCACACGAACCCCATTATAGTCTATGGGGTCTGTGTGCTTTCACTGAACACCGTTTGGCAATACGTTCAGTAGTCCTTTTGGGGGGGTCCCCATGCGGACTCCCACGAACGGATTACCAACACAGATGTGAATGAGGCCTTAGACTATATGCACATGCAAAACTGGATTCAGAAGAAAACGTGTCTATACTGCATCTGTATATCATCAGTAACCACAGGTCCAGAAAAAGACTTGTATGAGTCTTTACATTTGAATGGGTGAGTCAGTGCTGCAAATGCGGACAGAAATATGGCCATATATTGCAGATGGGTTCTACACCCAAACATTGACCTGTAAAATCTACATCTGTGTGTATGGAAATAAATGAATCTGTATATTATCCATAATTATGGATACATAATGGCAGTGGTGAACCTAGCCTTCCTGCTGCCTGAGGCGGATGATCAAAAGACGCCCCCCCCCCCCCTTCCCAACTGAATACCGGGGGGGGGCAGGGAGTGTAATCTTTTGATCGTCCGCCTCAGACAGTGGGAGGGGGGGGGGAGTAACATTACAGTGAATACAATGCAGTAATATGTTGTGCAGAAATACTTACAGACGGACGTCTCCCCACATCTCCCATCACTTCCCTTTGGACTACCATGTGGCTCCTTTTCCTTTGGGTCATATATGCAGGGCGGGGCTCTGGGCAAAATTAAAAGTGGGGCCCCAAATGTTTAAATATTGTACCTACTACATAATCATATTGTTAAGTTGATGTACTGCACTGCCTATCACTGCTGTTTACTAGAGTCTTTAAAGAGGACCTTTCACCTTCTGGGGCACATGCAGTGTAATACAACGCTAGAAAGCCGACAGTGCGCTAAATTCAGAGCACTATCGGTTTTCCCGTTCTGTGCCCCCGGTGAAGAGCTAGTAGTGCCTCTTCGCCATCAGAAGGGTGTTTCTGACAGTCAGTCAGGAACGTCCTTCCTCACAGTAGTGTCTATAGCGCTGTACTGTAAGCTGGGACGTTGCTTACCATCCAGCGATGATGCTGCAGCCCCTGCATCTGCCAGTGATTTATCTGTTGCCGATCTAGTCCTGAGTATCATAGCACCAGAACTGGCCACATGCTGCACCATTTTCTGGACACTTGCTTTCCTTGTATGGGACTGGCTTCTTTACCAAGTGTGTGCCCTGGTTGCAAGAGGCAGCGGCTTAGCAGCACAGTCCCATCTAAGGAAGCAAGTGTCCAGATCACGCTGCAGCATGTGGCCAGTTCTGGTGCTGTGGTATGGTACAGGAGGAGCGGAGAGGTAACAGAACTGGAGCCACAGAAGGCGGAGAAGATGGTGGATATGGCTGTAACTGCAGAGACCGGTCAGGAGAGCCACAGAGGTTTAAACTAGCATGGAGAGGGCTGCTCGGTTTGTTTGCAGGGCATCCCTCTCCTGCGCTAGTTTAGAAACAAACAAAAAAAAAAATTGCCCTGGCTGCTGCCCCCTCCAAAGTGCCGCCTGAGGCCACTGCCATACCTCGCCTCATTAGAGGTGCGGCCCTGCATAATGGATAAAAAACAGAAAACAACTATGGTTCTGTATATGTTGCCTTAAAGTAAGACCATACTGATCAAGTCTGTGGGCATCGCACAGCATACTCGCAGCTTACAACAGGTTGAAAACCATGGCTGCACATGCAGTGATAATTGATATTTTGCATGTTCCAAACATTTTTCATTGCATTTTTTTCCCACAGTGGGTGAATAGGATTTATTTAAATCCCATCCACTATATCACTACTTGCTATTGTACATCACAGCCACCAGTGATTCCGCAGCAGCTACACATTACTGATATTGATGGGTGGAAATGTGTTGCATCTTTAGGGCACTGCTCTAAATTACACCAAAATGCGGCACATTGTTCCTATTCCCGGCGGACATTTTTGGGAGGCCGCTCTTGCTCTTGTAGTTCAATACAGGAGCGTACTGCGCAGGCGTCGGAGATTGGACCGAGACGAAAGACAGAAGAGGCGGGGTTGCAGCTGAAGATGGAGGCTTCGCTGGAGTGAGCTCTTGGGCAGCAGTGGGGACACCCCCATCGCCGTTTGAGTGCTGGGGCCCGCCCTCATTGCTACGGAGAACTCATTTGCATACCGGTTAAAACCGGTATTTCTATGGAACGGCGCCGCGGAGACCATGTCTAAAGGTAAGAGACGAATATCCTTTCTTAAGACTATTCCGACATGATAATTAGAAAAAATGTTGGTTTAGTGGTAGAATCCCTTTAAAGACCCCTGATCTCAGTCTATTAAATTAATTCTGGGGCTTGTTTATTTTTATTTATTTAGTGCCATTTACGTAGCGCCATCATATTACGTAGGGCTTTACAGATATTGTCAGCCATTTTGCCATATAGGGCTCACAATATAAATCCCCTATGAGTATGTCTATGAGTATGGAGTGTGGGAGGAAATCAGAACACAAACACAAAGAAAATTATACAAACTCCTTGTCCTGTCTTGGCTGGATTCGAACCCAGGACTCCGGCACGGCAAGGATACAGTGCTACTGTATACAGCTACACACAAACATTACGTGACAATAACATAGCATTATCATTAGTAGAGATGAGCGAGTACTATTCGAAACGGCCGTTTCGAATAGCATGCACCCATAGGAATGAATGGAAGCGGCCGGCACGCCCTGCATCCATTCATTCCTATGGGTGCGTGCTATTCGAAATGGGAGTTTCGAATAGTACTTGCTCATCTCTAATAGTCAGTAGTAGCTTGCTGCCTAGCCCTTGCCTCTGATGGCTTCGGTCTTGGGGCCATGTCAGTAGCTGCCTGGCTTTTGCTTTGATCTATTGCCTTTTTAGCTCTTTGAGCCAGGGATATGTTTCCACACTGCACATAACCCCTTTAACTGCCTCATAAAGTGTACAGGGTGAGCTACTGATAGGAATATTTCTAGAATGGGCCTACAGTACCCTAGCGGCACCATACACTTGAATTGATTGGAGCTACTTCTGGCCATGTACCTAGTATACAGCTTTCAGTAGCCAAAACAGCTGATCAGGACAGGGTCTGGGTGACGGACCTTGACCGATCTGATACTGATGATCTACTCCTGGACAACCCCTTTAATAACAGCCGCAGTCTGCTATTGCATATAACTCAATGCATTCATTGGACAATAGTGTTACAGAAAGTCACTTTGTAGCTCTGGCGTAATAGAGACACAACCGAAATTCACACGATATGGTTTGCCTTAACAAGCATCCATTTTTTTTTTTTTTTTTTTTATCCTGTACAATTTTTTTTAAGAATGCATAAAATACTTTAAGGTTTTGTAAGCATTGGGTAAGTATATAGGGAGTAGCTATATACTGTTTGTTACTTTTACTATGTTCCCATTGCTCATAGGTTGCGGCTCTGCTATTACTTGCTTACAGTTTCCTTGTATGATGCAGCTGCACAGAGTTAAACTCAAGGTAATGGTAATTCACTATAAGAAAGTGCATGTATACAGGAATAAATATCCTCTACAGGACAATAAATACAGTCATACAGGAAACGTGTGAAAAGCTTCGTCACCATGAGCAGGGCTAGACGTGCGCCATATCACAGACTGGGCATGCCCTGACCTTGGCCAAGCCAATTTGCATTGAAGTATCAAGGGCAAATTCACAACTGAAAGTGAAGGGTGTCCAAGTACTAGGAACTGCATCTAGTACCTGCAGGCTTTGTTTAGTATGTCATGTACTGGCTATACGGAGCTTCCTAGAACAGAAGGGATGGTTTCATATGTCATTATCATTTTAAGACTGGTAAGTTGTTATATAATGCAGCCAATGACATGCGGAAGTTCTTCATGCCAGGGAATTGCACTGACTTCTACTATGACCCAGCTCAGTCCTGTCTTAAAGAAATTCCTCTGCAGAATATTACAGAATAGAGCAGTATATGTGCGAGTGTGGAGCCTGTAAGGGAGTATGGATCCTAGACTGGAGCTGCACAGCCTTTGTATGCTACTCTACAAATTCCGTTGGCCACGGTAGGTACCACCAAAAAATGCCAATGGAATATGCAAAGTCTGATTTGCCAGAAAAAACTTCTGTATGCCTCTGTATGGAGATGATGGACAGAGGAGGCTCTTTGTGAGATCCTTATTGCAGCTAGGTACAAAACAGGGACATATTAGAGCAGGGCCGCACCTCTAATGAGGCGAGGTGAGGCAGTGGCCTCAGTCGGCGCTTTGGAGGGGGCAGCAGCCAGGGCGATTAGATTTTTTTTTTTTTTTTTTTTTTTGTTTCTAAACTAGCGCAGGAGAGGGATGCCCCGAAAACAAACCGAGCAGCCCTCTCCGTGCTAGTTTAAACCTCTGTGGCTCTCCTGACCGGTCTCTGCAGTCACAGCCATATCCACCATCTTCTCCGCCTTCTGAGGCTCCAGTCCTGTTACCTCTCCGCTTCTCCTGTACCATACCACAGCACCAGAACTGGCCACATGCTGCAGCGTAATCTGGACACTTGCTTCCTTGGATGGGACTGCGCTGCTGAGCTGCTGCCTCTTGCAACCAGGGCACGCACTTGGTAAAGAAGCCAGTCCCATACAAGGAAAGCAAGTGTCCAGAAAATGGTGCAGCATGTGGCCAGTTCTGGTGCTATGATACTCAGGACTAGATCGGCAACAGATAAATCACTAGCAGATGCAGGGGCTAAAGCATCATCGCTGGATGGTAAGCAACGTCCCAGCTTACAGTACAGCGCTATAGACACTACTGTGAGGAAGGACGTTCCTGACTGACTGTCAGAAACACCCTTCTGATGGTGAAGAGACACTAATAGCTCTTCACCGGGGGCACAGAACGGGAAAACTGATAGTGCGCTGAATTTAGTGCACTGTCGGCTTTCTAGCGGTGTATTACACTGCATGTGCCCCAGGAGGTGAAAGGTCCTCTTTAAAGACCTTAGGAACACTCCAGTAAACAGCAGTGATAGGCAGTGCAGTACATCAACTTAACAATATGACACATGTAGCGGATTTTATACTCCTGTCCCGCAGTCCTGCACAGCTCCCTGCATGTCCCTTTCGTGTTTTACTTAACAAACTTTCCTCCGATCACCCCCCCCCCCCCCGCTCTTATAAGATAAGATAATCCTTTAATAGTCCCAAAATTTCAATAACAGCGATAAAAGCGGTGGGTGATCAGGGGAAAGCTTGTACTACTGTAAACTGAAGGACCTGTGTGATGTCAGATGTCACGTGACCAGGGAGGCGTGGCTTAGTGTGCCGGCCAGAAGATGGAGAGATGTGCTGTCCAGGTACTGAGAGGGGAGGGGAATGTGAGATGCAAGGTGGAGAGTGTGTATTCCTGTGTGTGTGTCTGTGTCTTTGTGTGTGTGTGTGTGTGTGTCTCAGTAACCTAGAGGCAGAGATGGAAGGGGAATGTTGTACTGGGGCAGAGATGGAGGGGGGGGGACATAAAACCAGGGCCACAGATGGAAAGGGAACATGAAACTGGGGAAGAGATGAGGGGAGACATGAAACTGAGGGCAGATGAAGGGGGAATATGAAACTGGGGGGACATGAAACTGAGGGCAGATGGAGTGGGGACATGACACTGGGGCAGATGAAGGGGATATGAAACGGGGGGAGAAATGGTGGGGGGAGATGAAACTGGGGGTAGATAAAGGGGGGGACTTAAACTGGAGGACATTATACTGGGGACAACTGGAGGGGGAATTAAACCGTGGAAGTAGCTATAGGGGGATCTGTCTGCCTCTAGTTGCCCCCAGTTTAATGTCACCCTCCAGCTACCTCTACGGTTTAATGTCTGCTTCTAGCTGCCCGAGTTTAATGACCCCCTCTAGTTGTACCCAGTTTAATGTCCCACTTCAGCTGCCATTAATTTATTGCCCCCCTCCAACTACCCCCACTGTTAATGTCCCCTGCCAGCTGCCCCAGTTCATGTCCCCTCTAGTTTCCCCCAGTTTAAACTGGAGAGGCACCAGGAGAGGGACTTAATAATGTGGGGGACATATAATTTATGGGTGACTGTAGGTGGATAATACTTTATGGGGGCCCATGAAAAAAAAAAAAAAGAATGATAATGGGCGGAGTCAACACAAAAGTGGGTGGAGCTAAATTTACCGCAATAGTGTGCCGCACATTTTATCCCTCTTTCTGTTCTTCAAAAGTTGGGAGGTATGTTATTATACTCAGATAAAGGAGTCAATATTTAAAGTTCTGCATCACTTGCTAAGGCCTTGTACTGGGACTTTTTGTATCAATATTAAAAGATTTTAACTATCGAGCTACAGTTCTACTCCAAAGCAATGAGATACAGAAATCCCACTGGTAATATCATCTTAAGGTATGAGGAAAGGTCTGAGGAATGATCACACAACTTAAATATTTTCCTAATCTGCAAAACGGCTTCACTAGTAAAAGTGCTGGAATAACTGGTTTTCTTACATCAAGTGTGAACAAGTATTGCTATTGTGTGAGTTGACCTGGCATAAGAGCACACAACTAAATAACTGCACAATACAAAGTGTTGATATACATGCTGGGAGAACCATAGGTCATAGATATGAGCCGAGCCAAAGGAAGGTTTCCACACGAGATCCCACTCAAGATACCATAGACCTAAACAGACCATCGGTTATTAAGGAATATAGCAGTATACACCTCCTGTGATCATAAGGAAGACATGTATTATTGGTAAATCTTTAAGGGATCCATTCATATAAAACCAGCCTCACAAATGATTCAGACCTGCAAAACTTTTAAGCTGTAATGCACATGCGCCAATCATCAGACGGGCAGCGCAAGAACTCAGGTATGGTGGGATTTTATCTATACTTTATGGTCTATCAGAGTAAGGAATGAGAGAGAACATTAGGGAACAAATTCCCAAAATTGCCCAGATGCACGCTCTCTCGGAGAAGTAGGACACGATACAGTCATAATGCAACTTAGAACTTTTAAGATATGGATCCATACCAATAAAAGTTCTTTGTGTATTACGAACGTATCATGTCCTACTTCTCCGAGGGAGAGAGTGTGCATCTGGATAATTTTGGGAATTTGTTCCTTAATGTTCTCTCTGACTCTACACGATTCCAGATTATTCTGGTAGACACTAGCCAGTGGTCGCTGACCACATTTACACTTGGACATTCAAGTGTCTTCTGTAGAATAAGCTCGTAATCCAGTTTCGATTGGATGACCATCCATGTTGGTTGCTCACCTACCGACTACCGGTCGATTCTGTTCCAAGGAGCGCGGCCTATCTTGGATTTAGTTTAGTTTTTTTCTAAGAGTAAGGAAGGAGAGATGGACGGTGTTCTGTGTGGTGGGAGGCATAGCTTTTTGGAGCAAAGGTGACACCCTTGTTGCTCCAAACAGATTTAGACAAACAATTATATCTTGGAGAATGGAGGAAAGATAAAATGGGAAAGAGACCGCTGGCTTCAGGTGACTATTTGTAGGGCTGGATTTAACAATAGACTCCCTTTAAAGGGATTGTCTGGGGGGTGTAATTGTACTTACAAGTGCTGGGGTTTTCTTCATGCCAGACTTTGGGCTTACAGATTCTTTTTCTGTAACAATAGTATAGTCAGTCCCATAGCACAGGTAACTAGGAGAGAAAACAGGTGGAGCGACCCAGGGAACGGGGGCTGGTTCTGATCACGTGATCCAGGGATGGAGGTACCATGTAACCCCAGTGCATGTAAGTAAAATTACACTCCCGGGCAACACCTTTAAAGAATAGAATTTAGCATTGTTGCTTTATATTAGCACATTATATCTCAACCTGTATTGTGTTCATCTTCTGCATCATTGTACAGTTCTATGGGGCACAAATAATAGATATTGTATAATAGCAGTAATACATGACCAGGCAGAGGCCATATATAGCAAAGAGACATTGTTCCTATGTATGGATCCATGACCACAGTTCAGCCACGTGTTTCAGAACATCTACAGGAAACAATAAGCTGTGTGGAGAAGATTGTGACAACAACTAAATACGTAGGGCTAAGAAGATTTACAATTGTCAACCAAGTAGCGATTGCACATGGGCCCTGGTGCCTGAGGGGCCCTGCCACATGCTTAGTATTATAAATGGCAAATGGTAGGTGTGGGCCCAGCTATAAATTTATCATTGAGGCCTATGTTACGCCTGTGTTTCCAACACAGTGAGTGTATTTCTATGTCTGACACATGAATAATGTTCTCATATTTACATTAATTATTCTCTTATGAAACGAGATAATGATATTGATGTAACAAGCACTAGACGTGGAAATTGCTGTTTTAATGTGAAGACAGGACATGTTTATAATTGTTATGATAATGGTTCAGGAACTGTCTGGCTCAACATCAAGGACCTGCAGGACTATGGCCTTCATGTGTGAAGGGGTGGCTGAGATCCAGGACTGACACTAGATAAATTGGTTCGGAGGATTGCCATTACTATACTGAGTTTACCGGATTGACAAGCAAAGAGACAAAAATTATGTAGCGTGTTCAGCTTGTTGTAGTTCCTTTAACCCCTTAGAGACACAGCCCAAAAGTGACTTAAGGACCAGGCCTCTTTTTTCAAAACTGACATGTGTCACTTTAAATGGCAATAGCTTTGAGACGCTTTAACTTACACAAGTGATTCTGAGATTGTTTTTTTGTGACATATTGTACTTCATGTCAGTAGAAAATTTTTGTCGATATTTTTTGCCTTTGATTATGAAAAAATAGGAAATTTGATGAAAATTTGGAAAAAAGTGCAGTTTTCAAACTTTGAAATTGCAAGCCTTTCAAATGGAAAGCCATACTACCCAAATTTTTTGATAAATATAATTAACCATGTCTCTGATTTATGTAGAAGTCAAATTTTAATCACCCTTTCATTTTTTTCAGATATTATAAGGCTTACAAGTCAAGCAGTGATTTTCCAAATTTTCAAGAAAATTTCCAAAACACATTTTTCAAGGGACCAGTTCAGTTTTGAAGGGAACTTGAGAGGCCTCTCTTGTAAAAACCCCCATAAGTCACCCCATTCTAAAAACTGCACTCCTGAAAGAATCCAAAACAGCAGTTAGAAAGTTTCTTAACCCTTTCAGCATTTCACAGCAATTAAAACAAAACGGAGGTCAAATTTACATTTTTCAATTTCTATCACTAATATATTCATTTAGCCCTAGAATTTACACATTTACTAAGGGTTAAAGGAGAAATTGCACCCCACATTTTGTTACGCAATTTCTCCCGAACACGGCAATACCCCATATGTGCTGGTACCCTAATGTACGGGCACACGGTCGCTCTCAGAACGGATGGAGCGCTAATTGGATTTTGTAGGCCAGATTTTGCTAAAATAGATTGCAGGCACCATGTTCCTTTTGCAGAGCCCCCAAGGTGCCAAAACAGTGGAAACCCCCAAAATGTGACCCCATTTTGGAAACTAGACCCCTCAAGGAATTTATCAAGGGGTATAGTGAGCCCTTTGACCCTACAGGAGTGTAACAGAATTGGCCCAACAAAAGGAAAAGTGACATTTTTTTTGCTATAAAATGTAGCTTTAACCCCAAATTATGCATTTCCACAAGGGGTTAAAAGAGAAAATGCACCCCACAAGTTGTCAAGCATTTTCTCCCAACTACAGAAATGCCCCACATGTGGACGTAAAGTGATGTATGGTCACACAGTGGGATAGAACAATAGTTGGAGGGTAGATTTGGCTGAAATTGGTTTTAGTTACCATGTCACATTTGTAGAGGCCTTGAAGTGCCAAAACAGTGGAAACCCCCAAAATGTGACCCCATTTTGGAAACTAGACCCCTTGACTTCAGTGACGTTAGTGTTAAATTACACCTCTTAAAAAATTTACCAAGAAGTATAGCAAACATTTGGATGCAGCTTGTATGGCAATAATTTATTATCCAGAAATTACTGCATAACTGGATGAAAGTAATTGTGTGCAGAGTACGTGATGGTATAAGGAGGCGATATTCCATGGAAAATAAATTCTAAAATTAATATTCCATGGAAGTGTGGTACAATCTAAAGCACTCCTTCATGCACAAGCCAGGTTTATCAGGGCAGGTGTCACACTGATAAATGGTGTCTCTCCTTATTCCTCTTTTGTAACACACTCTGCATCTTTTCTGAGTTTTCCCTTTTTTAGCAGTTTGGGGGACTTCACCGGGAAAATGTTGCCCTGGTACAATACGGGAACCATGAGTTTCAGAAGTACTGGGGCCTGGCACTTCTAGGTCCCCAAATATCAGGGACTTGATAATTGCCTCCTGAAACTCAAGGAAAGTTCCTGTGTGGCCTGCACATCGTGATAGCACGTAAGAGTTATACAATGCCATCGGAACCATGTGCACGACCAGCTTTTTGTACCACACTCTTGTTTTTCGCATGGCACTGTAGGGCTTTAGGACTTGATCAGATAGATCAACCCCTCCCATGTACTTATTGTATGCCAGGATGCAGTCTGGCTTGGAGACAGTGGTACTGGTGCCACGCAGAGGGACAGAGGTGCTGCCGCTGCCATTAGCTGTGGTCAGTACAAGGACATCCCTCTTGTCCCTATACTTGACCAGCAGCATATTCTCATTGCAGACGGCACTACTCTCACCCTTTCTGAGGCGCTGCTCAATATGTGCCCTAGGGAGGCCTCTTTGATTTCTGCGCACAGTCCCACAAGCTGCAGTTCCTCTAGAACTCAGGGACCTAAAGAGTGGGATGCTGGTGTAAAAGTTATCCACATAAAGGTGATAACCCTTGTCCAGCAGTGGGTGCATCAAATCCCACACAATTTTCCCACTAACTCCTAGGATTGGGGGGCAGTCTGGGGGCTCAATCCTTGTGTCCCTTCCTTCATACACCCTAAATTTATAAGTGTATCCTGAACTGCTCTCACATAGCTTATACATTTTAATGCCATACCGTGCCCGCTTACTGGGCAAGTATTGGCAGAATTTTAGCCTCCCTTTGAAACTGATCAGAGACTCATCAATTGCAATGTTCTGATCAGGGATGTAGGACTCTGCAAATTTGGAACTAAAGTGGTCAATGACTGGCCTAACTTTGTATAAGCGGTCAAAATTTGGGGCATCTTGGGGCGGGCACTGGGAATTATCATTGTAATGAAGGAACTTTAGGATACTTTCAAACCGCTTCCTGGTCATAGCCATTCGATAGATTGGAGTGTTGTGCAAGACGTCTGTACTCCAATACTGACGAATTTTAGGTTTTTTCACTATGCCCATATGCAGAATAAGACCCCAGAAAATCTTCATTTCTGCTGCATTTACTGGGGTCCAGTTCTGTGGCCTGGCATAGGAAGAGGTGGCATTTTGTTCCAAAAATTGTTCAGCGTACAAATTCGTTTGGGCCACCATAAGATCTACAAACTCATCAGAGAAAAAGATTTTGAAAAAGTCATTTTCTCTGAAGCCCTCAGTCTCAATTTGTATTCCTGACCGGGCTACAAAGTCAGGAAGCTGAGGCTCATAATTTTCTGGGGGTGGGGTCCACATGGGCTCTACAGGTGGGGCAACTAACTCAGCAATTGTTCTGGGGCGCCTCCTTTGGGGTTGCTCATCACTGGAGGAGGAGGAGGAGGAAGAAGAGGAAAAATAAAGGAATGGGGCATTTTCCTCTTCTCCCTCGCTGGCGGTATCAGTGTCAGAGGCCAGTATGGCGTACGCCTCTTCTACTGAAAACCTTCTTTGGGATGATTGGGACTGTTGGGACATTTTTGTGTGTGTGTGGTGTTTTACTTGAGTATATAAAACTTTATTTCTTGAAACTTTATTTCTTTGAAACTTTATTTCTTTGAAACTTTTTCAGTGTGGGGTGTGTGTTGTGCTTTAACACGTGTATTTTATGTAAAAAAAAACAAAAAACCTTCCCTTCTATCAAAAATGGAGCTATATATAGATTGAAAAAAAACTGAGCCAAAAATCACAAATGTGACCAATAACGTATATTTTATTACTGGTCAGTTTGCGGTGGCGAGTTTTACCAAAAAAAAAGCTTGTGCACAAACAAAATTCTCTTTTCTACCTACTAGAAAAAAAAACTGAGCCAAAAATCACAAATGTGACCAATAACGTATATTTTATTACTGATCAATTTGCGGTGGCGAGTTTTACAAAAAAAAAAAGCTTGTGCACAAACAAAATTCTCTTTTCTACCTACTAGAAAAAAAAACTGAGCCAAAAATCACAAATGTGACCAATAACGTATATTTTATTACTGGTCAATTTGCGGTGGCGAGTTTTACAAAAAAAAAAGCTTGTGCACAAACAAAATTCTCTTTTCTACCTACTAGAAAAAAAAACTGAGCCAAAAATCACAAATGTGACCAGTAACGTATATTTTATTACTGGTCAATTTGCGGTGGCGAGTTTTAGAAAAAAAAAAAGCTTGTGCACAAACAAAAAAAAAGAAAAGGAAAAAAAAATGCAAAAATGCAAAAAAACCTAACAAAAAAAAAAAATAAAATTTGGAGAAATGCCAAAAAGGGCTTTCTCAAAAAGGGGAGGGAGGTGAGTCTCTTTTCTGCACAGAATGCAGAGTTTAGGACCCAGAAGCTGGAGGAGCCAGACAGTCTCAGATGCCTCGGTCAGGAAAGGGTGGAGAGGAGATGGGAGGGGGGACGGGAGACGGCAGAGGGGAGAGATGGGCAGTAGAGGGCTGGCTGGGAGAGGACCTAGGACGTCTGGCAGAATTGATGTCTGATCGAGGTATGACGCAGCGGTAACGCAGCAATCTCACGCACAGCGCTCACAGGGCAGCACAGGTTCTGCTCTGCTCGCAATTCCCAGAGGGAGTGATGTAAGCAGAGCAGTGCCCGAAGTTTACACTGCCCTGCACGCCATTGATTGGTCAATCTGCCATGATGCTGGCAGATTGACCAATTAAAACATCTGGAGGGGGTCGCACCACTGTACGCCCCCCAAACACTCGACAGGGATTGGTGCAAGGTGTAGCTCCAATCACTGTCACTTTTGTACCGATCTGTCGGCACAGATCATTGGATCTGTGCCGGCAAGCTGCAATTGGACATTGCGAAGCAATCGTCCAATTGCAGCGATCCACGTGGCAGGGAGGGGGTTAAATCTCCCGATTCATGTAAAGAAAGTTGTCTGCTGTCATGGACAGCAGCAACCTTCTTACAGTTTCCGTGTCTTGAGACACGGAGGCTGTTTATAACCATGACGTATTATTACTTCATGGTGCGCGAAGTACCTCGCGTCCATGACGTAATAGTACGTCAAAGGTCGCTAAGGGGTTAAAAGGGTTATGCCACGAAAAAGTAAATATTCTGCTTCCATAGACTAGAGGAGGTCTACCCACTTAGACCCACACCAACCCACACTAGAAATCAGACCCCACTGATCAGTTATTTTTCATGACATAACCCCTTTAATAACAGACCATGATAATAGACTCTTAGGGCTTAAGAAAGAAATATTTACATAAGTGCTTGAGAGAAAAAGGAAAACTCACTCTAGCACCACCTTATGGAAGGTAGCTCCCTATAAATCAATGCCTGGTTTTCTATGAAGCCTTGCGACATTGGGCCGAATTAATCATTCCTTCTAAAAGCAGATAACTGGGTAAAGGTATGATATTGAGACCCTTTCTTGTGCACAACAAGATCTTCAAGTCCTGATTTGTGCCTCGCCCACCACATTCTACAAATCTGAGTGATGTGAAGCAGGGTTCGAAGAGGGCTGAGGCGTCTGCACTGTGGTCCAACAGATTTATTACAACTCACGCAGTTTTCTGGGATGAGCTACAATGGAAATCCACAGACAGTTCCTAACTGGCGTAGATTTCCATTCTGGCACAGGGACAGGAGACAGTGCAGCCTCTTCATAAATCTCTCAGCCCCTTTGCCAGTCAGGCCGTTTGTTAAGACTGTATATAACAGGCAGCCCTGCATTATCCTATTGTTGGGGACATTAAAGTGTCCTCATAAGAGTATGTTGCAGAGTTCCAAATTAGATAATTAATTAACAGGCCTAGATGGACTGCAGCCATTTACTTTAAGTCTGGAGAACTGATTAAAGATAGAGATGAGCGAACACTAAAATGTTCGAGGTTCGAAATTCGATTCGAACAGCCGCTCAATGTTCGTGTGTTCGAACGGGTTTTGAACCCCATTATAGTCTATGGGGAACAGATACTCGTTAAGGGGGAAACCCAAATCCGTGTCTGGAGGGTCACCAAGTCCACTATGACACCCCAGGAAATGATGCCAACACCTCTGGAATGACACTGGGACAGCAGGGGAAGCATGTCTGGGGGCATCTAACACACCAAAGACCCTCTATTACCCCAACATCACAGCCTAACAACTACACACTTTACACACTCAATACCACCTCTCTGACAGTAGGAAAACACCTTGAAACATGTGTATTTGGCACTTGCAGTGAGGAGAGCTTGTCACCAGCAGTGAATTTGGCCCTTGTAGTAAGTTGAGGTTGGCACCAACATTTGTTTTGAAAATCAGGGTGGATTGAGCCTCTAACCAGCAGAGTTTGGGCAAATTCATGGTGGAGGGAGCCTCTAAACACCCCAGTTTGGGCAAATTCATGGTGGAGGGAGCCTCTAAAAACCCCAGTTTGGACCAATTCATGGTGGAGGGAGCCTCTAAAACCCCAGTTTGGACCAATTCATGATGGAGGGAGCCTCTAAACAGCCCAGTTTGGGCAAATTCATGGTGGAGGGAGCCTCTAAAAACCCCAGTTTGGACCAATTCATGGTGGAGGGAGCCTCTAAACAGCCCAGTTTGGACCAATTCATGGTGGAGGGAGCCTCTAAAAACCCCAGTTTGGACCAATTCATGGTGGAGGGAGCCTCTAAACAGCCCAGTTTGGACCAATTCATGGTGGAGGGAGCCTCTAACCAGCAGAGTTGTGGGAAAACAGGGTGGAGGGAGCCTCTAACCAGCAGAGTTGGTGGAAATCAGGGTGGAGGGAGCCTCTAACCAGCAGAGTTGTGGGAAAGCAGGGTGGAGGGAGCCTCTAACCAGCAGAGTTGGTGGAAATCAGGGTGGAGGGAGCCTCTAACCAGCAGAGTTGGTGGAAATCAGGGTGGAGGGAGCCTCTAACCAGCAGAGTTGTGGGAAAGCAGGGTGGAGGGAGCCTCTAACCAGCAGAGTTGTGGGATAGCAGGGTGGAGGGAGCCTCTAACCAGCAGAGTTGTGGGAAAGCAGGGTGGAGGGAGCCTCTAACCAGCAGAGTTGGTGGAAATCAGGGTGGAGGGAGCCTCTAACCAGCAGAGTTGGTGGAAATCAGGGTGGAGGGAGCCTAGTATTAGCAGAATTGTGCAACGCTTATGGTGGATGAGTATGAGGATGCGGAGGAATTGGAGAGGTTGAGTACAGACATGGAGTTTCATGTTGGGGTGCTTTACACAGGTGGGCACAAAAATGAAGGCTCTATCCAGTGGTGGTTCATTTTTATCAAAGTGAGCCGGTCGGCACTCTCAGCTGACAGACGGGTGCGCTTGTCAGTGATGATGCCACCGGCTGCACTGAACACCCTCTCAGATAGGACGCTGGCGGCAGGACAGGACAGCACCTCCAAGGCATATAGGGCAAGTTCAAGCCACAGGTCCAACTTCGACACCCAATACGTGTAGGGCGCAGAGGGGTCAGAGAGGACAGGGCTGTGGTCGGGAAGGTATTCCCGCAACATGCGCCTATACTTCTCACGCCTGGTGACACTAGGACCCTCCGTGGCGGCACTTTGGCGAGGGGGTGCCATCAAGGTGTCCCAGACCTTAGACAGTGTGCCCCTCGTTTGTGTGGACCGGTGAGAACTTGGTTGCCTACTGGAGGAACTGCCCTCCCTGCCGCCAACGTCACATGCTGGAAACATCTCCATCATATTCTGCACCAATTGCCTGTGGCAAGCATTGATGCGATTGGCCCTCCCCTCTACCGGAATAAAAGACGAGATGTTGTTTTTATACCGGGGGTCAAGGATAGCAAATATCCAGTACTGGTTGTCCTCCATGATTTTGACAATACGCTTGTCGGTTGTAAAGCACCCCAACATGAACTCAGCCATGTCTGCCACAGTGTTAGTTGGCATGACTCCTCTGGCCCCACCGGAAAGTTCAATCTCCATTTCCTCCTCATCCTCCATGTCTACCCATCCGCGCTGCAACAATGGGACGATTCGAAGTTGCCCGGAAGCCTCCTGTATCACCATCACATCATCGGACAACTCTTCTTCCTCCTCCCCCTCCTCCTCCCCCTCCTCCTCCTCCATTAAACGCGATGAAGCGGACAGATGTGTGGACCTACTCTCCAGCTGTGACGGATCGGATGCTATCCCTAACTCCTCTGTGTGATCTGAGTTATCCCTGATGTCAATCAGGGATTCTCTCAGAACACACAAGAGCGGGATTGTAAGGCTCACCATCGCATCCTCAGAGCTCACCCTCCTTGTGGACTCCTCAAAGACCCGTAGGATGTCACAAAGGTCTCTCATCCATGGCCACTCATGGATGTGAAACTGAGGCAGCTGACTTTGTGGCACCCTAGGGTTTTGTAGCTGGTATTCCATCAAAGGTCTCTGCTGCTCAACCACTCTATTCAACATCTGAAACGTTGAGTTCCAGCGTGTGGGGACGTCGCACAAAAGCCGGTGTTGTGGCACATGCAGGCGTTGCTGGAGAGATTTTAAGCTAGCAGCGGCTACTGTCGACTTGCGAAAGTGGGCGCACATGCGCCGCACTTTCACCAGTAGCTCTGGAACATTGGGGTAGCTCTTTAGGAAACGTTGCACCACTAGGTTGAAGACGTGGGCCAGGCATGGAACATGTTGGAGTCCGGCAAGCTCCAGAGCTGCTATCAGGTTCCGGCCGTTATCACAAACGACCATGCCTGGGCCCAGGTGCAGCGGCTCAAACCATATTGCTGTCTCATCGAGGAGGGCATCCCTCACCTCGGAGGCAGTGTGCTGTCTGTCCCCCAAGCTGATCAGCTTCAGCACAGCCTGCTGACGTCTACCAACGCCAGTGCTGCAACGTTTCCAACTCGTAGCTGGGGTCAATCTAACAGCGGAGGAGGAGGCGGTGGCGGAGGAGGAGGCGGTGGCGGAGGAGGAGGAGGGGGGTGTTCTTCTCGTGTCCCTGCCAGGAATGTTAGGCGGGGAGACGAGGTACACCGGGCCAGTTTGGGAAGCAGTCCCAGCCTCAACTACATTCACCCAGTGTGCCGTCAGTGAAATGTAGCGTCCCTGTCCGCATGCACTTGTCCACGCGTCGGTGGTCAAGTGGACCTTTGTGCAAAGCGCGGAACTAAGGGCCCGCCTGATGTTGAGTGACACGTGCTGGTGCAAGGCGGGGACGGCACACCGGGAAAAGTAGTGACGGCTAGGGATGGCATAGCGAGGTGCCGCAGTTGCCATCAGGTCCAGGAAGGCGGGAGTTTCAACAAGCCGGAACGCCAACATCTCCTGGGCCAGCAGTTTAGCGATGTTGGCGTTCAAGGCTTGCGCGTGTGGGTGGTTAGCAGTGTATTTCTGCCGCCGCTCCAATGTCTGAGAGATGGTGGGTTGTTGTAAAGAAGCGCCTGATGGTGCCTTTGATGGTGCAGGAGAAGGAGATAAGACAGGAACAGGGGAGGATGAGGGAGAAGTCAACAAAGTGGCGGAGGCAGATGAAGTGGTGTCCTGGCTCGTCCTCTGGAGTGCATCGCCAGCACAGTCAGCAGTGGCAGTGGCAGTGGCAGAGGCAGAGGCAGTGGCAGAGGCAGTGGCAGTGGCGTGAACGGCAGGCGGCCTTTGTCCTGCCGTTGCTGCCTGCCACTGATTCCAGTGCTTGGATTCCAAATGACGGCGCATTGAAGTGGTGGACAGGTTGCTCTTCTCAGAGCCCCTAATCAATTTCGAGAGGCAAATTGTGCAGACAACACTATATCTGTCCTCGGCGCATTCCTTGAAAAAACTCCACACCTTCGAGAAACGTGCCCTCGAGGTGGGAGTTTTTCGGGGCTGGGTACGAACTGGAACATCTTGGGAGATTCCGGGTGTGGCCTGGCTTCGCCTAAGCTGCTGACCTCTGCCTCTGCCTCTAGCTACCCTTTTTGGTGCTGCACCTGCCTCAACATCCACACTACTTTCCCCGCTTGACATCCCCCCTGTCCAGGTCAGGTCAGTGTCCTCATCATCCACCACTTCCTCTTCCAACTCCTGTCTCATCTCCTCCTCCCGCACAATGCGCCGGTCAACTGGATGCCCTGACGGCAACTGCGTCACATCATCGTCGATGAGGGTGGGTTGCTGGTCATCCACCACCAAATCGAACGGAGATGGAGGAGACTCTAGTGTTTGAGCATCTGGACACAGATGCTCCTCTGTTAGGTTCGTGGAATCGTGACGTGGAGAGGCAGGTTGAGGGACAATGAAAGGAGCGGAGAACAGCTCTGGGGAGCAGGGACAGTTGGGGTTATTGTTCTGTGAAGCTTGGGAATTTTGGGAGGAAGGAGGACAAGACTGTTGGGTAATAGGAGGAGAGGAGGCAGAGTCTGACTGGCTGCTGGACAATGTGCTGTAAGCGTTCTCTGACAGCCATTGCAAGACCTGTACCTGGTTCTCGGGCCTACTAAGGTTTGTACCCTGCAGTTTAGTTAATGTGGCAAGCAACCCTGGCACTGTGGAGTGGCGCAATGCTTGCTGCCCCACAGGAGTAGGCACGGGACGCCCTGTGGCTTCACTGCTACCTTGCTCCCCAGAACCATTCCCCCGACCTCGCCCACGGCCTCGTCCACGTCCCTTTCCGGGAGCCTTGCGCATTTTGAATTCCCAGTTAGAAACTGGCACTATATACCAGTAGCAAAAATTGTGGGTGCACGTAACCCCAATATATTCTTTGAATTACCAGTCAGAAACTGGCACTATATGGCAGTAGCAAGAAATGAGGGTATTTGTAACCCCAATATATTCTTTGAATTCCCAGTCAGACAATGGCACTATATACCAGTGGCAAGAAATGAGGGTATTTGTAACCCCAATATATTCTTTGAATTCCCAGTCAGACAATGGCACTATATACCAGTAGCAAGAAATGAGGGTATTTGTAACCCCAATATATTCTTTGAATTACCAGTCAGAAACTGGCACTATATGGCAGTAGCAAGAAATGAGGGTATTTGTAACCCCAATATATTCTTTGAATTCCCAGTCAGACAATGGCACTATATACCAGTAGCAAGAAATTTGGGTATTTATAACCCCAATATATTCTTTGAATTCCCAGTCAGACAATGGCACTATATGGCAGTAGCAAGAAATGAGGGTATTTATAACCCCAATATATTCTTTGAATTACCAGTCAGACAATGGCACTATATACCAGTAGCAAAAATTGTGGGTGCACGTAACCCCAATATATTCTTTGAATTACCAGTCAGAAACTGGTACTATATGGCAGTAGCAAGAAATGAGGGTATTTATAACCCCAATATATTCTTTGAATTCCCAGTCAGACAATGGCACTATATACCAGTAGCAAGAAATGAGGGTATTTATAACCCCAATATATTCTTTGAATTCCCAGTCAGAAACTGGCACTATATGGCAGTAGCAAGAAATGAGGGTATTTATAACCCCAATATATTCTTTGAATTACCAGACAGAAACTGGCACTATATGGCAGTAGCAAGAAATTAGGGTATTTGTAACCCCAATATATTCTTTGAATTCCCAGTCAGACAATGGCACTATATACCAGTAGCAAAAATTGTGGGTGCACGTAACCCCAATATATTCTTTGAATTCCCAGTCAGACAATGGCACTATATACCAGTAGCAAGAAATGAAGGTATTTATAACCCCAATATATTCTTTGAATTCCCAGTCAGACAATGGCACTATATACCAGTAGCAAGAAATGAGGGTATTTATAACCCCAATATATTCTTTGAATTACCAGTCAGAAACCGGCACTATATGGCAGTAGCAAGAAATGAGGGTATTTGTAACCCCAATATATTCTTTGAATTCCCAGTCAGACAATGGCACTATATACCAGTAGCAAGAAATGAGGGTATTTATAACCCCAATATATTCTTTGAATTCCCAGTCAGACAATGGCACTATATACCAGTAGCAAGAAATGAGGGTATTTATAACCCCAGTATATTCTTTGAATTCCCAGTCAGACAATGGCACTATATGGCAGTAGCAAAAATAGTGGGTGTATATAGCCCCAATTCTATTGCTAGGGGACTTGCAGGGTATTTCTGGGGTGAAGGTGGGGGGGCACACCGTTGGAACGGGGATTTGGGGTGTATATATGGGGTATACGGGAATACACTGTCAGTGTATTCCATTCAGGATCCTGGGAAAGCTGGGTTGTGGCGATTGAGCCCGTCAGTGCCACATTACACTGACAAGCTTCTCCCTGGAATTTAGCTCTTACAAGAGCTGTTGTGGTTGTCTTCTCCTTCCTATCCTAGCCTGTCCCTGCCTACCCAGAATCTAAGCCCTAGCTAGCTGGACGGAAACCTCCGTCCCCGGTGAATTGCAAGCTCAGAATGACGCGAAGCTGGGCGTCGCTGTTCTTTTAAATTAGAGGTCACATGTTTTCGGCAGCCAATGGGTTTTGCCTACTTTTTTCAACGTCACCGGTGTCGTAGTTCCTGTCCCACCTACCCTGCGCTGTTATTGGAGCAAAAAAGGCGCCAGGGAAGGTGGGAGGGGAATCCAGTAATGGCGCACTTTACCACGCGGTGTTCGATTCGATTTGAACATGCCGAACAGCCTAATATCCGATCGAACATGAGTTCGATAGAACACTGTTCGCTCATCTCTAATTAAAGACACAAGATGGTAGTGTATCAAAAGAGTTCTGATTTTATTATAAGAAAAAGGTAGTTTAAATACATTACAGACAAAGAGCTGGCTTGGCTATTCTAATTAGTATACCATGATTGGTCATAGAGATATAAGATAAGCCTGGCACATGACTATTGGCTGAGGCCTGATATGATCTGCATCTCATTATAACTTTCCACACTGGGATGGACTTTCCCATGAAACAAAGAAGGATTCAAAATACGTATGTGAGCTAACATCCCAGACTGTCTATATGTATATATCATGGCAAAAGAGATAAGATGACATGTTCCATAGACCCTGTGTCTATACAGTCTAAGTGACCTTCATATACCATAAAATATGACAGAGTGCCCAGATACCATAAGATTAATACTTTTGTTGGTTATGTGTCCATACATCATGTAAAGGAGATAAGAGATATACAAAGTCAGCTGCATCTTCTCAAAATGAGGCCCTTGAGAGATAATGATTAGCAACCTATACATTAACGTTCATTATCACATTCCTTAAAGTCTAACAAAGGGCCTCCTTGACTTAAGCAGAAAAATACATACTTATACAGTTTATATGTGAAAGATTACAAGATGGCTGCCAAAATACAAAGATGGAGGACTTAACTCTAACACTATGTAATACAAGGTACAGGATCCAGGAATCATCAGCATTTACCCAAAACACATATTTTGCCTACAATAGAAATAACCTGAGATCCCGCAGAAACTGAGAATATGGATTAATGATTTACCTTATGGTTTATGAGCAGTTCCCCACAATAATAACACACAAGGAAATTTATATTTCCGTGACCAGATATCAGTAGTTGAAAGAACAGTCTGTCTCTGAGGAGCACTTACCTTTGTTCCTATGTCGTATCTGTCCTTGGACATCATATCGTTGCATCAACCCATGAATCACATAGCACTATTGCTACCGGATGTAGCCCAGGTAAGCAAGGTACACGGTACATAACAGGTAACTGGCATGGGTCTAGTGGTATCGCTTAGTATCATTCCCTACCTTCCTAGAGCTATCTCAGGGGTAACAACATACCCCTTAAACATAGAGCATATCTTGATACTATACCTCCCTACTCCCACACATATTACATTTATATGCCCCTTAAGGAACAAGCTGTTGCTTTGTGAGATATATATATATATATATATATATATATATATATATATATATATATATATGTATATATATATATATACACACGTGGATAAAATTGCTGGTCCCCCCATTTAATGAATGTAAAACCCACAATGCTCACAGAAATAACTTGAATCTGACAAAAGTAATCATAACCAAACTACATGTTGACAAGCCACAAAGCTTCTGGGACAATGTCCTATAGACAGATGAGACAAAAATCTAACTTTTTGGCAAGGCACATCAGCTCTATGTTCACAGACGGAAAAATGAAGCATATCTTGAAAAGAACACTGTCCCTACTGTGAAGCATGGAGGAGGCTCTGTTATGTTCTGGGGCTGCTTTGCTGCATCTGGCACAGGGTGTCTTGAATCTGTGCAGGGTACAATGAAATCTCAAGACAATCAAGGGATTCTAGAAAGAAATGTGCTGCCCAGTGTCAGAAAGCTTGGTCTCAGTTGCAGGTCATGGGTCTTGCAACAGGACAATGACCAAAAACACCCAAGAATGTTGAAGAGGAAAACATTGAACTATTCTGAAGTGGCCTTCTATGAGCCCTGCCCTAAATCCTATTGAGCATCTATGGAAGGAGCTGAAACATGTCGTCTGGAAAAGGCCCCTTCACACCCGAGACAACTGGAGCAGTTTGCTCATGAGAAGTGGACCAAAATACCAGGTGAGAGGTGCAGCAATCGTTTGATTGCCTCAAAAGGTTGTGCAACCAAATATTAAGTTAAGGGAACCATCATTTCTGTCCAGACCTATTTCATGAGTTTTAGTTTTAAAAAATTCTGTTGAAGCAAAAAGCAATGTCTGACTTTCATTTGTTCATTTTCATAGAATTATTATTATTATTATTTTTATCATTAAACGAGGTGGGCCAACAATTTTGAGTGACCACTCAGTAGCCATTGAACTTACTTTGGCCATCACAACCACAACAATATGTGGTGGCATACAGAGTTATCTAATACACGTGCCAAAGGTCCCAAGGTGTGCCAAGAAAATATTCCACCAAATACCATTGCGTCACCTCCACCAGCCCCACCTGTTAGCACCTGACTGGCAGGGTTCATCTATTCATGCTACTTGCACTAAATTCTGATCTTCCCATTAGCAAGCTATATATAAATCTGGACTTGGAGCTGACCAAGAGATGTTTCTGCTCTCTTAAAGACAGGAATAGTGCCCACACTGGTTGTCTGCTGTTATAGTGCATTAGTGCTAAAAAAAAACAAGCTGTGAATTTGGAGATGTTAGATGGACACCAGTCTTGTATTTGGCTTGACCATCTGATCATCAGAATAACTCTTGACCTCCTCTGAAACCTATCATCGATGGATTGTTTATGGCCATAGGATCCTCCTTCCCTGGATGCTTTTCCTCAATGACATCATTCTCTGTATTCTCTTGACATGGTTTGTGAAATCCTGGTCTAAATGACCATGCCTCAAAGTTGCTCAGATTTCTCTAATTTCCACTTCTACTATGGAATCACACTGAAGCTCAATCACAAAAACTTATTCACTCAATTTCATGCTGTGCCCTAGGGTTACATGTCCAATTTCCCTAAATGAAAGCTCCAATTATGAAAGAGCAGGTGTCTCGAATAAAGTGGCCATTCAAAGTATACCCAGATATAACAAAATTTTGTGGGTCCCCCTTAACCAACCAAAAATAGTTCTGATATGTTGCAGCATTGACTTCACAAGACCTCTGATAGTATCTATCACCAAGACATTAGCAAAAGCTGCTTTATGTCCTTCATGGATCATACAACCTTTCCAGACCAGCTTACAGATGCGGAATTGGATTGAGATCAGGGGAATTTAGAGGCCAAGTGAAGAGATTGAGTTCTTCAGTACGTTTCTCAAATAATTCTTACTCTAGGTTAACCCTTGTGTAGGAGTTTCTGTTCTTTGGGTCTGTTTGGGGACTCAAGAAATGGAAACCAAGAGTGATAAAAAGCATTTACCATGGAGGGTTGTACTTGGTTTTGGTTTACAATGTTTAGATAGGTAGTAAGTGGTGGTCAAAGTAACATCCACATTGATGTCCAAACGCAAAGTTTCCCCGTAGAATATTTCCCGAAAGCCATATCCCCAATTATGAGCCTGCAAGTAACTCAGGAGAGGAAAACAAGGATTCAGGTTTTGGGTACAAGAATTAGTGCTTATTACAAAACAGATCCATCCTGGCCTGGCTTTCTAATATTAGACCATATAATCCAGGAGCATTACATGTAGCATATAAAACCAATGTAACGCATCATAAAGTGATAAATCATTGCTAGAAGGCAGCATGCGAGAGTTATCAACATCTGAAAAGGTTGTCAGATAAGGGGTAATAATCATTTACCTGCGTGATCTCCATGAACTCTACACGAGCCGCCTCCTCTCCAACCACCGGACACAATATAAACCATTAATGGATGTTCTCTTCAATCTACTCGGTGGAAAATGCATTAATGTGTGTACTAAGACGTACAAGCCGCCAAACCCATGAAAGCCATTTCATTTCTCTCCAAGTTTCTAATATTTAACAATGGAATCAAATGAAGGATGATAAACGTTCACATGGCAGTATTTGGTCAGTATATTGGATCAGTAGCAAGTTAAAAGAAAGAGTGGAAATAAACATGCAGCGGGTACAATAAGATAATACTGGACTGTTGGGTTAGATCTCCATTGTTCACGAAATCATTCACATCGCCTGTTTGGAGAGATTCATTTAGAAAAAAATATGGATTTTATTTTGTGATGTCCAATTGAGGAAGTTTCTAAACCTAAAATAATCTGCCCTACTACTACTTCCTGTTCCAGGCTGTGATCACTTCTATTATCCCTCGTTCATTTGTGTTTGGTAATCTGTTCAGGGAGTCCGCATGGGGACCCCCCCGAACGGACTACTGAAAGCAGTGGCAAGCGGTGTGCAGTGAAAGGACATGGACCCCATAGACTATAATGGGGTCCATGTGATGCGCGTACAAATCACGTGGACGTGAAAGTAGATCACGACGTACTTTTCTGTCCGCATGGAACGTGCGGACACTGTGCAGACAGTACACGGACCCCAATATAGTCTATGGGGTCCGTGTGCTTTCACTCCAATGCGTTCAATAGTCTGTCCCCATGTGGACTCCCCGAATAAATTACCAAATGCAGATGTGAACGAGGGGTTAGTCATGTTCTATGACCTGTACAGAGGTCATTGTGTAGCGAGGGGGGAGATAAGCTAGGAAATCACATACTATGACTGCTGGATTATATGGCTGCTGCAAAGAAATATACAGAAAACAAAAGTATCAGTATATTATTTTTTATTTGGTATCTGGGAAAACTGCAGGATTTCTATTTTTTCATGTATTTATATATATACTAGAGGGAGGACCCGGCTTCGCACGGGTATATTACATTTTATGTTTGTGTAGTGGCCCCATAAGAATTGTCCAGTTTTGCACTGGTGTATTTTGTATGTGGTTTGTGTGTATGTCCATAAGCGTCATGTGATTATGTGTATCTCATTTTGGATGTCAGTGAAAAACCTGTGATCAGTTGTTATGGATACCTGGAGTAAAGCTGTATCTAATCCTTCCCCGTGTAGTACTGTGTTTAGATGCAAGTATCCAATCCTTGTTGGTGTGGTACTGTGTACAGATGCACATATCTAATCCTCCCCGTGTGGTATTGTGTGAAGAGGCGCGTATCTAATCCTCCAGTAAGTGAAACTGTGTGCAGACGGGCGTATCTAATGACTCTGGCGTGTGGTACTATGTGAAGACATGCATATCTAATCCTCCAGCGTGTTGAACTGTGTGCAGATGCGCATATCTAATCCTTCCCCGTGTGATACTGTGTGTAGAAACGCGTATCTAATCCTCTGGAGGTGGTACTATGTGAAGACATGCGTATCTAATCCTCCAGCGTGTTGAACTGTGTGCAGATGTGCGTATCTAATCCTCCCCCGTGTGGTACTTAGAGCAGACACACGTATCTAATCCTTCAGCGTGTGTAACTGTGTGCAGATGCGCACATCTAACCCTCGGTCGTGTGGTACTGTGTGCAGATGCACGTATCTAATCCTCCCCTGTGTGGTATTGTGTGAAGAGGCGCGTATCTAATCCTACGGCATGTGGAACTGTGTATAGACGTGGGTATCTAATCCTACGGCATGTGGTACTGTGTGCAGACGCGTATATCTAATCCTCTGGCGTGTGGTACTGTGTGCAGACGCGCATTTAATCCTCCCCTGCGTGGTATTGTGTGAAGAGGCACGTATCTAATCCTACGGCATGTGGTACTGTGTGCAGACATGCGTATCTAATCCTACGGCATGTGGTACTGTGTGTAGACGCGCGTATATAATCCTACGGCATGTGGTACTGTGTGCAGACGCGTGTATCTAATCCTATGGCGTGTACAACTGTGTGAAGACACGTGTATCTAATCCTCCCCTGTGTGGTATTGTGTGAAGAGGCGTGTATCAAATCCTATGGCATGTGGTACTGTGTGTAGACATGCGTATCTAATCCTCCCCCGAGTGATACTGTGTGCTGAGACGCGTATCTAATTCTCTGGCTTGTGGTACTGTGTGCAGAGGCATTTATCTAATCCTCCAAAGTGTGATACTGTGTGCACACACGTATCTAATCCTCCCCTGTGTGGTACTGTGTGAAGAGGCGCGTATCTAATCCTTCGGCGTGTGGAACTATGTGTAGACGCGCGTATCTAATCCTACGGCATGTGGTACTGTGTGCAGACTCCTATGGCGTGTACAAATGTGTGCAGACGCGCGTATCTAATCCTCTGGATTGTGGAACTGTGTAGACGCCTGTATCTAATCCTTCGGCATGTGGAACCGTGTGCAGACGCATGTATCAAATCTTTCAGTGTGTGGAACTGTGTGCAGAAGTGCGCATTTAATCCTCTGGTGTGTGGGACTGTGTGCAGACCCGTGTATCTAATCCCACGGCATGTGGTACTGTGTGCAGACGCGTGTATCTAATCCTATGGCGTGTACAACTGTGTGAAGACACGTGTATCTAATCCTCCCCTGTGTGGTATTGAGTGAAGAGGCGCGTATCAAATCCCCCGGCATGTGGTACTGTGTGCAGACGCACGTATCTAATCCTATGGCATGTGGTACTGTGTGTATATGTGCGTATCTAATCCTACGGCATGTGGTACTGTGTGCAGACACGCGTATCTAATCCTACAGCATGTGGTAATGTGTGCAGACGCATGTATCTAATCCTATGGCGTGTACAACTGTGTGAAGACACGTGTATCTAATCCTCCCCTGTGTGGTATTGTGTGAAGAGGCGCGTATCTAATCCTCCCCCGTGTGGTACTGTGTGAAGATGCGCATATCTAATCCTCCCCCCGTGTGATACTGTGTGCGGAGACGCGTATCTAATTCTCTGGCTTGTGGTACTGTGTGCAGAGGCATGTATCTAATCCTTCAAAATGTGGTACTGTGTGCACACACATGTATCTAATCCTCCCCCGTGTGATACTGTGTGCTGAGACGCGTATCTAATTCTCTGGCTTGTGGTACTGTGTGCAGAGGCATTTATCTAATCCTCCAAAGTGTGATACTGTGTGCACACACGTATCTAATCCTCCCCTGTGTGGTATTGTGTGAAGAGGCGCGTATCTAATCCTTCGGCGTGTGGAACTATGTGTAGACGCGCGTATCTAATCCTCTGGAGTGTGGAACTGTGTGCAGACACGCATATCTAATCCTACGGCATGTGGTACTGTGGGTAGACGCGCGTATCTAATCCTACGGCATGTGGTACTGTGCGCAGACGCGTGTATCTAATCCTATGGCGTGTACAACTGTGTGAAGACACATGTATCTAACCCTCCCCTGTGTGATATTGTGTGAAGAGGCGCGTATCTAATCCTCCCCCGTGTGGTACTATGTGCAGACGCGCGTATCTAATCCTCCCCCGTGTGATACTGTGTGCGGAGACGCAAATCTAATTCTCTGGCTTGTGGTACTGTGTGCAGAGGCATGTATCTAATCCTCCAAAATGTGGTACTGTGTGCACACACATGTATCTAATCCTCCCGTGTGATATTGTGTGAAGAGGCGCGTATCTAATCCTTCGGCGTGTGGAACTATGTGTAGACGCGCATATCTAATCCTACTGCATGTGGTACTGTGTGCAGACGCGTGTATCTAATCCTATGGCGTGTACAACTGTGTGCAGACGTGCGTATCTAATCCTCTGGAGTGTGGAACTGTGTGTAGATGCGTGTATCTAATCCTAAGGCATGTGGTACTCTGTGCACACGCGTGTATGTAATCCTATGGCGTGTACAAATGTGTGCAGACGCGCGTATCTAATCCTTTGGAGTGTGGAACTGTGTAGACGCCCGTATCTAATCCTTCAGCATGTGGAACCGTGTGCAGACGCACGTATCAAATCTTTCAGTGTGTGGAACTGTGTGCAGAAGTGCGCATTTAATCCTCTGGTGTGTGGGACTGTGTGCAGACCCGTGTATCTAATTCTACGGCATGTGGTACTGGGTGTAGACGCGCGTATCTAACCCCACGGCATGTGGTACTGTGTGCAGACGCGTGTATCTAATCCTATGGCGTGTACAACTGTGTGAAGACACGTGTATCTAATCCTCCCGTGTGGTATTGTGTGAAGAGGCGCGTATCAAATCCACCGGCATGTGGTACTGTGTGCAGACGCGCGTATCTAATCCTATGGCATGTGGTACTGTGTGTAGACGCGCGTATCTAATCCTCCCCCGTGTGGTAGTGTGTGCAGACGCGCGTATCTAATCCTCCCCCGTGTGATACTGTGTGCTGAGACGCTTATCTAATTCTCTGGCTTGTGGTACTGTGTGCAGAGGCATGTATCTAATCCTCCAAAGTGTGGTACTGTGTGCACACACGTATCTAATCCTCCCGTGTGGTATTGTGTGAAGAGGCGCGTATCTAATCCTTTGGCGTGTGGAACTATGTGTAGACGTGTGTATCTAATCCTTTGGCGTGTGGAACCATGTGCAGATGCACATATCAAATCCTTCAGTGTGTGGAACTGTGTGCAGAAGTGCGAATTTAATCCTCTGGTGTGTGGGACTGTGTGCAGACCCATGTATCTAATCCTCTGGCTTGTGATACTGTGTGCTGATTTGTGTATTTAATCCTATGATGCGTGTATCTCAGTTTGGATATCAGTGTTGTATTGTGCATGTGGAGTGACCGTGTGTATTGCAGTTGGAATATGAGTGAAAGACTTGCAGGTTTGTATTGGCTGGGGGGGGGGGGGGGCACTGTGTTTGGAATGCTGTATCTCAGCAACGGTACGTCCGAGCGAGTTGGAGTCTCATCTTAAACCTTCCCGGATATCTGAAGTATCTCTGTACCAAATTTGGTGAAGATCGGTCCAGTCGTTTGGTTCACACTAGAGAACAGACAGACAGACAAGAATTCATTTTTATAATATAGAGAGATATCTCCCTATATTATAAAAGATACACGCGTCTGCACAAAGTACCACATGCCGGGGGATTGAATACATGCATCTGCACACAGTACCACATGCCAAAGGATTGGATACACGCATCTGCACACAGTTCCACACACCAGAGCATAAGATATGCACATCTACACACAGTTCCACATGTCGTAGGATTAGATACGTGCATCTACACACAGTTCCACACGCCGTAGGATTAGATACACGCCTCTTCACACAATACCACACAGGGGAGGATTAGATACATGCCTCTGCACACAGTACCACAAGCCAGAGAATTACATACACGTCTCAGCACACAGTACCACACGGGGGAAGATTAGATACGCGCATCTGTACACAGTACCACATGCCAGAGGATTAGATATGCGCATCTGCACACAGTACCACACAGGGGAGGATTAGATACGCGCATCTGCACACAGTACCACACGCCAGAGGATTAGATACGCGCATCTGCACACAGTACCACACGCCAGAGGATTAGATACGTGCGTCTGCACACAGTACCACACGCCGTAGGATTAGATACATGTCTCTTCACCCAATACCACACAGGGGAGGATTAGATACATGTGTCTGCATACAGTACCACACTTTGGAGGATTAGATACATGCCTCTGCACACAGTACCACAAGCCAGAGAATTAGATACGAGTCTCAGCACACAGTACCACACGCTGGAGGATTAGACACACACATCTGCACACAGTACCACATGCCGTAGGATTAGATACGCGCGTCTACACACAGTTCCACACGCCGTAGGATTAGATATGCGACTCTTCACACAATACCACACAGGGAAGGATTAGATACGTGCCTCTGCACATAGTACCACAAGCCAGAGAATTAGATACGCGTCTCAGCACACAGTACCACACAGGGAAGAATTAGATACACGCATCTGCACACAGTACCACACGCCAAAGGATTAGATACGCGCGTCTACACACAGTACCACACAGGGAAGGATTAGATACGTGTGTCTGCATACAGTACCACACTTTGGAGGATTAGATGCATGCCTCTGCACACAGTAACACAAGCCAGAGAATTAGATATGCGTCTCAATACACAGTACCACACACAAGAGGATTAGATACGCGCACACAGTACCACATGCCGTAGGATTAGATACGCGCATCTACACACAGTTCCACTTGCCGTAGGATTAGATACGTGCCTCATCACACAATACCACACGGGAGGATTAGATACGCGCATCTGCACACAGTTTCACACACCAGAGGATTAGATAAGCACGTCGGCACACAGTACCACATGCCGTGGGATTAGATACGCGCGTCTGCTTACAGTTCCACATGTCAGACGATTAGATACACATCTTCACACAGTTGTACACGCCATAGGATTAGATACACGCGTCTGCATACAGTACCACATGCTGTAGGATTAGATACGCGCGTCTACACAATACCACACAGGGGAGGATTAGATACGTTTGTCTGCACACAGTACCACACTTTGGAGGATTAGATACATGCCTCTGCACACAGTACCACAAGCCAGAGAATTACATACACGTCTTAGCACACAGTACAGCATGGGGGAAGATTAGATACGCGCATCTGCACACAGTACCACATGCCAGAGGATTAGATATGTGCATCTGCACACAGTACCACACGCCAGAGGATTAGATATGCGCGTCTGCACATAGTACCACATGCCGTAAGATTAGATATGCATGTCTGCACATAGTACCACATGCCGTAAGATTAGATATACATGTCTGCACACAGTTTCACTTACCAGAGGATTAGATACGTGCCTCTTCACACAATGCCACACGGGGGAGGATTAGATACACACATCTGCACACAGTACCACACGCCGGAGGTTTAGATATGTGCATCTGCACATAGTAACACACCAACAAGGATTAGATACTTGCGTCTAAACACAGTACTACATGGGGAAGGATTAGATACAGCTTTACTCCAGGTATCCATAACAACTGATCACAGGTTTTTCACTGACATCCAAAATGAGATACACATAATCACATGACGCTTATGGACATACACACAAACCACATACAAAATACACCAGTGCAAAACTGGACATTTCTTATGGGGCCACTACACAAACATAAAATGTAATATACCCGTGCAAAGCCAGGTCCTCCCTCTAGTTTTTTATAAAATTGATTTGATGGGACTAGATTACGGTGGAAACAAATACCTGGCACATTCCCTTCAAGATAAACTTTGCAATAACGATATCTCTAAAATTTCCATAATAGTCCTGAATAACCCATTAGTAGCCAGGTCCTTAAAGAGAACCTTTCATCAGATTGGGCACAGGCAGTTCTATATACTGCTGGAAAGCTGACAGTTCCTCTCCGCTCCACAATACAGCGTGATAGGCGCTGCTGGGCAGAAGGGCGTCCCTGGCTAAGTGTCAGAAACGCCCTTCTGACTGTAAAGCGCTACAGTAGCGGGACCGATAGCGCTTTACACCGGGTACAGATCGGGAAAGCCGACAGTGCACTGAATTCAGCGCACTGTCAGCTTTCCAGCAGTATATAGAACTGCCTGTGCCCAATCGGATGAAAGGTCCTCTTTAAGGCCTCAACAACCAGACACTTTTAGCAGTTTTCTGTGATGTTTAAATTAGTTCCCTATTTTGTGTTAGTCATTTGATACCTCATCGGAGTACTTTTGGGTGAACGAGAACGGTTTGCCTTTTGCATTGGTGGGTTTTTTCTTTCTCTCTTGCATGTATAAAAATGAATTTCTGTCTGTCTATCTGTTCTTTATGCGCGACCAAATGACTGGACCGATCCTCACAAAATTTAGCACACAGGTACATCAGGTGTCCAGGAAGGTTTTATACCAGGTCTCAGCTCTCTAGGATGTACCATTCCTGAGATACAGTATTCCCAAAAAAATGACCTGCATTAGCCAATACAAGCCATACACAAGGTTATATGTCCCTTATCAGCCAATAGAAGCCTGCAGTCACTTAGTCTCCACATGCACACAGCTTTACTCCAGGTTTCTATAACAACCCAGCCATTATTCTTCACTGCTGTAAGTCCTCTTTAAAGGGGCAGTTTGCTGTGGATGACACACAAGGTCACATACACACAGTTTTACTCCAGGTTTCCATAACAACCAATCGCAAGGTTTTTCACTGATATTCATACTGAGATTCACATGACGCTTATGGACTGATGGAAACTCACAGGTTCTTCAGTCTTTACCTACACACAGCTTTATACCAGGCTTCCATAGCAACCAAGCTATTCTTATGGGGCTACTACACAAACAAAAAATGAAATCTATCCATGTGAAGCCAGGGCCTTTTGCTTGTAATTTTTCTGACTTGTGTTGTCTATAAGATCTCTCAGAGACATTTCATGCTTTAACTCTCTTTCTAAATGGAGCCTTTTTACATGGATATGAGATATCCAAGCAAATAAAATCAGTGATGTACTAAATGTATTATAGTTCAACTTATACAGTAGCATTGTGGCAGAGAAGTTCATGAGACCTGTTAAGTGGAAGGTCCAAGAAGCAAACACAAATAGAGATACTAGGGCAGATTAATGAAGACTGGCACTACTCACGTTAGTCTTCATAGCCCCAGAATTGGCAGAGGTTGTGCCAGCTCATAGCTACAGTACATTTCCCCCATACTTTAAGACAGATTTCTGCATGTTCTCGCCCCATCCCCTTTTCAGAAAAGCGTTTTTGTATTTTTTTTATTTTTTTTGTGTTACTCTTGGCCTAAGCCACAAACACTATCTGGTCAGTGAGTAATCTCTCCACAATACACTCACCAGCTCCGCCCGGGTGACTACATAGTGAATGTGTTACTCCTCTATATAAAGACACCCAGTATCTCTCATTATATTGTTCACTTCATTTTTAGCATCTATTTTAACACTGGAAGGCATTAGGCCTGTTTTGGTCCAGTAAACACGGTCGATGTGACGGCTTCATTTTCAGGACTGCGATTTACTGCCTTCTACGATTCTATTTTGTGGGCAGAGCTATATAGGATGAAACTGGACACTGTGTAAAAGCTGCAGATAATAGAGTGTAAAGGCAGGTCAGGAGAGTAGAGAACATGTAGGCTGTGTGTGCGGGCAAGAGGACTATATCGGGTGTAGACTTTGTGTGAGGACGACGGGGGGATGTGGTGTTTAGCCTCTGATGGGGAGGGGGGAGAACTGTGGCAAATTTCAGCAACATCCTTTCAGCCGTTTCTAACCCAGAAGCTGCTCAGACACTGACATAAGAAAACCAATGTAATCCACATTGCGGGATGTAGCAGAGCTTAGGTAGCACAGCTGAGTAGGCTTTCCATATGCAAAGATGTACATACAGCTCGGTATCCTACGCATATGCAGCAGAGCTGAGACGTGGGAGCAGGCAGATCGAACTGTGGCAAATTTCAGCATCATCTGTTCAGCCGTTTTTTAACATAGAAGCTGGTCAGACACCGACATAAGAACACCCCTGTAATCCAAATAGCCAGATGTAGCAGAGCTTAGGCAGCGCTGTAGCACAGCTGAGTAGCCTCTCCATATGCAGAGATGTATATACAGCTGGGTACGCTGCACATGTGCAGTGATGTAGCAGAGCCGAGACACGGAAGCAGGCGGACCATCGACAACAGCAATTAGCTACATATAAGTGGAACAGCGTCAACAACAACACGCAGACACAAGTCGTGGTCAAATGATAGTACGGAAATAAAGAACAAGACGAAGAAAGTTTCGTAAATTATGTATATATTACACGTTTATTACAGATGCAACATAATTTGTAAAATTTACATTATGAAAAAAAAATATTTACAGAATTTTTTTGTAAGATAAACTTGTTTTGTTTTTCATTTGTTTTTTTTTTGCTTTGTTTTTTTAATTTACAATCAAAAGTAAGAACATTCCATAAAAATTCAGGTGGACTTTAGCTTTCAGTGTTTACAAAGTCATCTAAACAAGAGGCAGCTACGAGGATAGAACTGTGTCCAAAAGCAAGAGCCAGCTCGCTAAACACAACATGTGGCAGATACCAGCATCGACCTGGAGAGTAAAATTTTATTTCATTCACTATTGATAATTCCCACAGAAATCTGTATGGCTTCAGTATTGTAACCTGCTCTTACCACAAATACATTTATTTTGATTATGTACGATTAAAAGTGCTATAATGTATATATACGGCTAGGTTTACATAGTTCTGCTTTGTATTTTTTTTGCAGAAAAAAAAAAAATTCCAGAGAGTTACTGGACAGCGTGAAAAACAGATTACAATAGCGAGAACCAAAAGTGTCATGTATTAGCTTCCCGAACTGTAAAGTAATAAATGCATTGCCTTTCACATAAGTATTGCTTGTTATATTGCTAAGAACACATGTAATAGTGAATAAAGGTAAGCATTGGTTATTGCTTAGTAGTAGAAATCTTACCGGTAACGTATGTACTGTAGGTATTATAGTGTAACTTTGGTTAAACATCTGCAGAATATACAGTCAGAGCGGTGGTTCAAGTGACATAACTGAGTATTGTACGGAGTTGTCCATTATTCTCTTTTCCATGCATTTAGTCTTAGATTATCAGTAAAGAATCCAGTTATCAGGTCCGTTTATCAGAATCTCTACTACAGGCCAGTATGTGTAGGAATATAATATAATAGACATTTTTCTGATGCACCCAACACGTAATACTAACTAGGTGGTCTAAAATGAGACTAGGCAGTGTAAATGTGTGCTAGGTTTATCATCCAGCATGGCCCATTTGTAAGACTGAGGTTACACGGTCCAAATCTTATTAAATCTACTAGCAAGGAACTGATGATGTAAATGAGTGACATCACCAATGCCTCCATCTGATTGGCTCAGGACTTCCGATGGAGGACAACGGAGCACCCGTGACCTTTTTAATTCTACACTTACCGGCCGCCCTACAGGCGGCTCCAATTTCTGGACAATCCATTTAAGGGGTGGCAATGTGCAACGCCATTAAAGATGTACAAAATGTATCCTCCAGCATCGGGCACCATGACAAGTCTGGCGCATTTTTATTCTGTCTAGTCTAAGTTTGCACAGCCTGGATTCTGGGGGGTTGGCTAAAAACGGTCAGGGAATATGTCCCCCAAATGTTCAGTTTCTCTGCAGCACCATCACAGAATAAAGGACACACTTCCTATCTAAGATCAATGGACTGGCCATGTAATGTGCAAAGATATTTGTCCTTCAAAGCTAGAGATGCTCTTTATAGCCTTCTCCACCCAGGCAATTTGATGAAGTCCCTAACAATAGGCCCCAAATCTACATATTAACTCAGATTAATGGATGTTCGTAACCAGACAAGCCCTCTAACACTGGAAGAGAACAACCTTTTAATACATGTCCAAAGATTACAAATATCTCTTGTGCAATGTTTGTAGTGCAACCTCCATTATACCACAACAATGAAGGACTCAACCATGTCTGCAGGTATTGGATTAGTGTCTTATGTACTGACGTCGGCAGGTTGGAAGCAAGCAATCTTAATGAAAGTTAGTGGCAACTGAACAGTTCTTACAAGTAGCCTATCAATATGCAGGTAAACTGTATTATAGCCTAAGCCTGGACTGTAGGACTGACTCCCATTCACACAGGCAGGAAAGCTTAAAGATGCAAAGCTTCTTCAGCAGGGTCATCACCCTGGAGTCCTGCCAAACAACTTCTCCAGGGTTTAAAGAGGATCTTTCACCATCACCAACATGTAAAAGGATTTTTTCTCTAACCCCCACCACTCCGGAGCAATAAGTGTTAGTTTCAGTACCCGATATACTATTTAGGCTCTTCACTGTCAGGTGGGTGGTCTTTGCTCAAACCTAAGCCCACCCATCTGGCAGTAAAGAGGATAATTAGCATACTGGGTGCTGAGACTAACAGAATCATTGCTATACGGAAACAGTGAGGGTTGCAGAAACAAATCCATCTGCATCAGAATCAGTGGAGCAAAGGGTGCAATGAGCTGGCATTGGTGGAAGGTCCTCTGTAAGTGATGTTAGGCTTTATCTTACACAAACAAAATGCATGAAAAAATGTGGTATATTCTCACCTGGTATTCATAAGTGACAGATTATAAACAGCAAAGACATTGTTGTGTGATGTATCACTAGTTTCTGTGCCCCCCACTTCTAGCCCATGTACTACTCCTGTGGATCTTTGGGTGTATACAGTGTACGGATATACAAGCTCACTATCTTATAAAGAAAAGTAATGCAATAGAACAGTCCTGTTGAATGGCTGGGATTTGACAGCCAGCCTTGCAAACGGACACACTGAGGTCTGCGCGTGGCATTTGTAAGTTTGCATACATCAAAATAATCTAGCCCTTATAGTTGTAGATTCAGAACAGCTGGAGAGTTACAGGTTGTCAGCCATTACAGTGTACAGCCGCAGACAACAATGGTACAACTGCAGTGTACAACCACAGATGACAACTGTACAACCGCAGTATACAGCCGCAGATAACTAGGGAACAACCACAGTGTACAGCCACAGATAACAACTGTACAACCGCAGTGTACACCTGTAGATAGCAACTGTACACCTGCAGTGTACAACCGCAGATAACAAGGGTGTAATAGCAGTGGTACAGCCACAGACAACAAGGGTACAACCACAGTGTACAGCTGCATATAACAAGGGTACAACCACAGTGTACAGCTGCATATAACAAGGGTACAACCACAGTGTACAACTGCAAATAACAAGGGTACAATTGCAGTGGTACAGCTGCAGACAACAGGTACAACCACAGTTTACAGCTGCAAATAACAAAGGGTACAACCGCAGTGTACAGCTGCAGATAACAAGGGTACAACCGCAGTGTACAACTGCAAATAACAAGGGTACAACCGCAGTGTACAACTGCAAATAACAAGGGTACAATTGCAGTGGTACAGCTGCAGACAACAATGGTACAACTGCAGTGTACAGCTGCAGATAAGAAGGGTATAACCGCAGTGGTACAACCGCAGATAACAAGGGTGATGGAACTTGACTGGAAAGGCACAGATGTTAATGCATATAAAAAGAATACTGCCTTAAAAAGTGACCCCTGCTACGATATTTTGCCATCTTCTTTTTCCTGTAATTGCACTTTCATAGAATTCCCCAAATAATGAGAAGCGAAACAGGATTTACATTAAAAGTGTAATATACAAATCAGCAGTCTCTATAAAAGCACAATAGTATTGGGAAAGTGGACTAGAATTTTATGTATTTGGCAGCTACAGACAATAAAGGCAGCCATTTTGTATGAACCACCAAAAGTGGTGCCATAGTGAACCAATTCACTGTTATGTTACATATTCTAGACCAATACAAAAAATGGCAGCCTTTGCTGAAGGTGGATCATGAGTCTGGTTCAAAGAGGTTGTACCAAGATCGAAATGTGGATAAGTAATAGGTGTCTGATCAGAAGCAGTCCAACTGCTGGAGCCTCCATCTATCAGTATTACTAGGGCCTGAGTACAGAGCGGCGGCGTGCATGCTAGACCACTGCCCCATTTGAAAAGAGGGTACAGGACCTCGGCACTTACAACCGGTGAAGGACCAAGTAGTCAGATCCGACCAGACACTTAACACCTGTCCTGGTAGCTGATACGTTTCAATGATATACAGCCCCCCAAGTGGTAGGGAGCTATACCCTGAATTGGAGAGATGAATAGTTATACTGGACTGACTATTTACATGCATATAAAACACTATATAAATGTATGTCTGATTGCTCCTGCAAATTCAGAATTTGTTACAAAATGTAACAATGTGTTCTTTTCTGATACAAAATGGCTATTTAGATAGGAAAATGTGGCCTTTATACAAATACACAGAATTTTTTTTTTCTTTTCTTTTTTTTTTACCAGCGGACTTTTAACCACGACTGCAGAAAACTTCAGTGCTACAACAATGTCCAAAAGATATTCCACAAAATGACTCCTAGAAAGTGCATTTTTATGCTTTGTAGTTGGCAGCAATAGAGAAATACCTTCTAAACAAGTCAAAAATTAAAAATATATATATATATATATATATATAAATCTATAATTAAAACAGCATGTGGAAGATTTCCGATAAATTAACAGGAAAGCAGTTTCCTTATATCCCATGATTTATAAAAATACATTAAATTAAAATCAACAGTCGGCCATGTATTTTCCTGAAAGAAAAAGAGAAACAAGAGTTACTAAAGGATTGCTTGTAAGAATACACAGTTACAGAGAACAATGGTCATTTGCTGTAATAATGCTATTAATAAGACCACAGTAGAGATGAGCGAGTAGCATTCGATCGAATACCTCTCCTGCATAGTTATTGGTGTAATCAGTCGAATACCACGCGGTAATCGCAGTAAAAATTTGATTCCCCTCCCACCTACCCTGGCACTTTTTTAAACCAATAACTATTAGAGATGAGCGAGTACTGTTCAGATCAGCCAATCCGAACAGCACGCTCGCATAGAAATGAATGGACGTAGCCGGCACGCGGGGGGTTAAGCGGCCGGCCGACGTCAAAGCGGAAGTACCAGGTGCATCCATTCATTTCTATGGATCGTGTTGTTCGGATTGGCTGATCCCAACAGTACTCGCTCATCTCTAATAACTATACAGGGGAGGTATTCGATCGAATACTACTCACTCATCTCTTGACTACAGCAAACCTCTACACTGAGAAAAAGTGTTCTGAAATATTATTTTATGCATGTCCTGGGAGATCGGCAAGCGTATTACAACACTACTACACATGCCCTATGGCATCCCAGTGCATCTGGAAGCACAGCAAACATCAGGCTTTGTTCACATCTGTGTTTGGTATTCCATTCAGGGAATACGCTTGAGGACCCCCTGAACGGAAACATATACACATTAAAAAGCGGTTAACTAAGAAACCACACAGACCCCATAGACTATAATGGGGTCCGTGTAGTTTCCGCTTGGCGTCCACACGAAACATAAGCAGCACTTTTCTCTCTGCATGTTTCGTGCGGACACAGAGCAGAAAACACACAAACCCCATTATAGTCTATGGGGTCTGGGCAGTTTCTTATCTAACCGCTTTTTAATGCATATAGGATTCCATTCATGGGGGTCCCCAAGCGGACTCCCCAAATGGACTACCAGTCGCAGATGTGAAGCAGGCCTTCAGTACAAGCGGTGCTTCCGGGTGCACTGGGACATCATTGGGTACGTGTAGGAGCGTATACTGTGTTTGCCAAAGACTTTTGGAAAGGCTAGCAAAAATAGAGGGCTGTTCTTAATGCAAAGTCTTTGGCAAGTGCAGTACAGGCTACTGAGCATGCCTGATGACATCACAGTGCACCCAAAAACACAGCGTGTTCCAGTAGCCTGTACTGTGCTTCCAGGTGAACTGTGATGTTGCTGGCATGACAGCCAAAAGATGAGCGAGAACAGAGAGTTGTCCTTCATCCTCTGGTGGGCAGATCTTAGAGCGAAATAGAGACTTCATCTCAAGCCCTACAAGGTACTATGTTTATCTTTATATGCAATTTTGAGCTTACAGACTCCCTTTAAAGTGGTTGCCCTACATTGGACATTTATTATCTTTCAATGGCAAGAAATGTCCAATCCTCAGTAGAATAAAGTTGCTGAATCCTCCATTCCTGGTAACTACAGAATAGCAGTGACCAGAACTTTGGAAGGAGTAGCAGTCGTGAATGCATGGTGCCACTCCATTCAGTCTATGGGCTTATAGACATGGCCACATACAGAACTTGGCAATTTCCACCAGAACCACAGATGGTGAATGGAGGAGCAAGTTCTGTGGATAAGAGACAAAAGCCCATATGCCATACGCGGTTAGTCTTACATTTGGGGACTCATATCTATCTCAACAATAGTGTTCCCCAACCCTGTCTCGCAACTAGAATGTGTGGAGAGTAGACCATGCATATGCTGATGCCTCCCATCACTTCCATAGGATTTCTGAAAATAGCTGAGAAAGGAGTCCCAGTGGGGCACACAACCATAAGACATGTATGCCATATACTGTAGATGTGCCATAAATGTCATAGATGGGAATACCCATTTATGGAAAATTTCAATGTAAGCAGAAATCAAACGCAAAGTATACAGTCATAGCCGCAAGTGTTGGCACCACTGATATGTTGTTATACACAGGTTTATTTCCGTTTTTATTTACTATTTTTTTGAAAAATGTCATGGGTGTCAACACTTATGTCCAAGACTGTATGTTATAGGAATGTGGTAAACAATCGACTTTGCTGGAAAGATATGTAAAATCTCACTTATAAAGTGTCATTCACTTTTGTTCCCAAGATGACCGAGAACCGTACCTGTGCCAAACCTCTTCTTCACTAAAGAGAGGCGGTAGCCTGTTCCTACAAGTTCAACGTCCACTCCAGACAAGGTGCTGCCATCACTCATGAACTGTACAGCCAGCGTGCTAGGGGTACTAGGTCCCTCTGATATATCGAATTTTGCCCTGAGTGATCCTGAACCTATAACATTATACAAACATGGGAAAGAAAAGTTATAACCTTTAGCTAATAGGCAATGAACATGGTACCAATCATCTGTGGCACTTTGGGGAAGACATATCTCAGCAATCCCTGCTTGAATTTGCACCTAATTTATAACAAGGCTCACGCCTCATCATTAATGGGGTTGTATTGGGCTAGGGAAGGTAAAAAAAATGTATTTAAAACACCCCCCAAAAACTAGAAATCTGCGTCAGCTCCTTGATGGTGTCGATTTCTGTATATAATGATGGGAAGGGAAATGAGGGACAGAAGGAGGGTACAGTGAGATATAAGGATGTACCAATAAAACATATCCTTTGTTACAGAAATATAAAAAGGATATGTATAATTAACTGGTGTCGATTTATGGCATCAGATATGCCAGAAAACTGGAATAAATGATGACAAATTTTACAGGGCCAAAGGACCTGTCCTAACCACGCTCACAGCCTCGTCCTCTTTGAGGAAATTGGTGTGCAAGATGTAGAATTTAATTGTAATTCTGTCACAAAACCCCACTGCGGCCTACCAACCACGACACAATTTAGTACTCACCTCCATTTTCTGACTTTTCTGAAATCACTGATATTTTCCAAAAGGCTTTCATTTGCTCTGCATTCCTAAAAGAGAAGGACATTTCATCATCAGTGCCAATAATATATGAGTGATTCAATGCAAAAGAGATGGCCGATCAACTATTGTTCAAGAGTCCGGCTACTCTAAGTAACTGCATCTTAAATAGGGCCTTTCGCCACCTCCACCAACTCCAGTTTTTGGCATCTGTTAATAGTGACCGCTCCACAGATTCTGGTGAAGTCATAATTTTTTTTTTTATCTCTAGATCCCATTGTTCCTAAGCAAGAAGTGCTTTTAGTTTTTGTGCCTGATCTGCAATTTTGGCTCAGTAGGGTCAGGTGGGCGGTGTCAGGCAGGAACAGACAAGGGATGTGAATCAGTGTCAGAGCCCTGAACACACTCTCTTGTCTTTTCCTCCCTGACACCGCCCACCTGACACTATAGAGTATAATTAGCATATCAGGCACCAAAACTAACAACATTGATTGCTCGGGAAAAAATTCCAACTCAGCCGGAGTCAGTGAAGCCCATTCTTTTAAATAGGATCAGAGCTGCAGTAACCTAGCCACTACACAAGCTAGGTCATCAATGCCTGTAATCTAGAAAATCCCCTTAAGAGAATAAAAGAGGCAGGAGAGTGTGATCTACAGCTGAAGATCTGAATAAACAGACTGCTTGCCATTACTGGGCCTCTTAACAACCCCTTTTGAAAGACTGGGAAAATGAGCATGAGGTGTGAAAATTGTCAGCACGCTCATTTTTCTGTAGATTTATCATACATGATCACCAGAGATGGCGCTACTTTCAATATAGCAGCTCTGAAATCTGTGGATTTGTTTTGTGGCAGGAATATTCAGACGCATGTGGATAACCTTCAGTAGCCAATCTGCATTTTTACTTCAACTGGGAGAGGAGAATAAGTCACTGCCAGGCACCTCTGACCACGGCTTATCGCCCATGTAAACAAAGGATAAGGCATGTCGAATCCAACATACACTATTGCTTTTTTTCCACCAATATCGGCCGTCAGGAATCACAATTCTAAGTTTGTACAGGACAAGTCACAGCTCTCTTTACATGACTAGTGCAGAAAGTACTTGTTTGCATGAAATTCAGTAACACCTTTCATAGAACTCTCTGCTATTCCTCTTATTTCCTGAGCCCAATGGAGGCAAAAATGAACCGGACTGGCCTTTGTGGTGTGAAGGGGGCTTGTGGATAAAACTAACATATGTACAAAGAGCTTTCCTAGTGTATACGTCAAACAGACACTGCAGGCAGCGCAAATGGAGCTAGGGAAAGATGCTTGCATGTTGAAAAGCTGTCTCACCATACTGCAGTGGGAATAGACTGCATGTTTGTGACGCCTCCATCCACCGGAACCATAACCTGGATGTTTGACAAGGCGCTGGGCACTGCCATGGACTCTGGATTATATTTGTAATCTAGTCTAACATCAGTAGTGTTAGGATTACACTTCCAATAGGTGGCAAGGTTAAGAGGAGTGGACTGGATCCCATTTGATGATACCTAGAAAGAGAAGACACACTTTTAGATTAAATGTGAAGGGGCGATGCAAAGATCCCCAAGCTAAACTGTAGAAAAGCAACCCATTGTGAACAGTGCTTGGCCATTTGTTTTAGGGACTGGTACGGGTCCCAGGCCCAGGACTCCCACAGGAAAAAACTTCTATAGTTGTCCATGACTTGTCAAATGTTTCACAAAACAGGAGCAAACTTCAATGAATACGAATAACGGCAAGTAATCTAGATCAACCTGTCCTATGGTGTTGAAGTCAATCATATTGTACTACAATGTATTAGATTATTATTGGGGTTTAACCATGAATTCAATTTATCCTTCCTCATCCAATAGGTGACAAGTGTCTGAGTGTGGGGGTCTGAACATAAAGCCCCTCTGGGAACAGTATAGTTGCACACAGTACTCTGCATCAGTCCTATAAAGATAACTGAAGTGGCATCACACAAGAGTGACCAGCACTCCATTTAAATGGAGGAATTTGGGATCACAAGACCAGTGGTCTGACCCCCAACTGATCAGACACAAACCTCTATCCCGTTGATGAGAAATTTGCTGAATTCATGCTGCAAACTAAAAGGCAGTATACACTCAAATAGACAACCTTTTCTCTCTTTCCCTTATGACAGAAGTTGGCAAATGAGCAAACATAAGGTTAATATCTAGCCGGTCAGTCACATGATTTCTAATATGGATCATCATCCCTTGTAGAAATCGTATTCTATACTGTTACATCAGCTGAATATTAATAGAAGCCATGACAAAAATATCAGTGCAACTTGTGCTAGACTTCGTTCATCCTGCCCAATACATAATCCACATGAATATAAATGTCTCAATATATTATAATCAGTAATCGGACACGGATCTTACACAAACAACATTGTCACCGCACCTGGCACCATCAGTTCCTCTTTTGTCACCTAAGTTTTATGCATAAAGTAAAGGGAAATATGATATAAAGATTAAAAGGAGACAAGTGAATATTCCTATTGTCCTATGAATAACCTGCTGGCGACATGTGTCCCTGTATCGTGCTTGTGACAAATCTACAGCAAGAAAATGCAAATCTACATGGCAAAAAAGTATCAGCCACAGTATAAGATCTGCTTTCCTCTACGATACTTGGATGCTGTAATCCTTTATCTGGCAGATTAGTCAGACGAAATGAAGATCCAATAGCCATCCAATCTGTCATTAAGGAATTACTGGGGCTGTCCATTAAGACAAAAAATATTCTTATATGTGTTTACATTGAAAATAGACAACTTATTAATATACTTGAATGAATAGTGTCCTGGTGTCTTGATCAGGTCCCAGTCCCACTTCTGGCTTGTACAAGACACAGGAGAGGGTTTCTTTTGTTAGCACATAAGTTGCTGTGTGGTAAAGAGGACTTTCCATCACTTGGGGCACATGCGGTTCTATATACCGCTAGAAAGCAGACAGTGCACTGAATTCAGCATACTGTCGGCTTTCATGATCTGTGCCCCAGGTGAAGAGCTATCAGTGCCGGTACCATAGCTCTTCACCATCAGAAGGGCGTTCCTGAAAGTCAGTCAGGAACGTCCTTCTTCACAGCAGCGTCTATAGCGCTCTAATGTGAGAGCAGAGAGGAATGTCTCCTCCCTCTCCTCACAGTACTCGTCCATAGATGAGTACTGGGGGGCGTTCCTCCCCGATCTCACAGTACAGTGCTATAGGCGCTGCTGTGAAGTTGGATGTTCCTGACTGACTGTCAGGAACGCCCGTCTGATGGTGAAGAGCTACGGTATTGGCACTGATAACTCTTCAACTGAATTCAGCGCACAGTCACCTTTCTAGCGGTATATAAAACCGCATGTGCCCCAAATCATGAAAGGTCCTCTTTAAAGGGTTTGGCTGACTAGCTCATTTCATTAATTATATGCAAGCCCCCTTCTTTGTCATGGCCAAGGCAGACATAGAGAAGGTGGGTGGATCAGCTAGCGAAATGCCCTTCACACAGCACTGATCATGTGTCGACACAGAAACCACTTTCCTGTGTAAAACACAAGCTGTTAGGCCTGGCACTGCCATCCGGAGATTGGGGCACTTGTGTTACTTAACGTATATCAGTAAATGGTATATCCTGCATTTTAAAAGCAAGATATTTTTCCAAGCTGGTCAACCCCTTTAGACGGGTGTGCAGGCATACTCTTCTATCCAATGTGACATGTGGAGTAAAAAAAAAAATAAAAATAAAAATATGTTACTACATACAGGGAGGGACACTTAATAGAAACAACCATCTGATGCCCAGCAAATATTGCCCTTGGCACAAAACTTGCTGAGCCTTAGACAGTTGCTCTGGCAACGCTCCTGCCAAGTTCTCAGTGCCACCTTTCTGCAACCGATGTCATATCGGACAGGAGAATATGAGAATATGCCTGCAAAACCACTGTAAGGACTTTAGAACTGATCGGGATCACAAGGTTTTTCCACAGTGAAGTGACATTATGATGTACAGCACTGCAAACTTTTCAGGTGAGCAAAAAATACTGCACAGTAAGAATGCTTTAGAAATAGAAGTGTTAAAAGCTTATATTTATCAATTAACAGAATGAAGTGAATTAACAAAAAGTAGAAACTAAATCACATTAATATTTGGTGTAACGGCCCTTTGCCTTCAAAACACAGTTTTGAAGGAACTCAGCAGAGAGGTTATTCCAAACATCTTGGAGAACTAAGCCCAGATCTTCTGTGGATGTCGGCTTGCTCCAATCCTTCTGTCTCCTCATGTAATCCAAGACAGACTGGATGATGATGCAATAAGGGCTCTCTGCAATAAGGCCTCCAAAGTGCAAAGGTCACACCAAATATTGATGGAATTTAGATTTCTCTTTTATTTGTTCACTTCATTTTATTGACAAAAATAACTATTTAACACTTCTATTTCTAAACGCATTCTTACTGTGCAGCATTTTTTCCACACCAGCCTAAAACATTCACATAGTAGTATAGAAGTGTGAATTAGAATAGTGCTCTACCTGGTATTTTAGGATGTCTACATTATAATAGGAGGCAGATGGGTTCTGCTCAGAAGACTTCTTGAGGTAGGCAGTAACTGCTTGCATATTCATCCAGAAGTCTTTGCAGTTGTTGTCACTTTGTGATGGATCGCTGTAAGAAAGTGATATATTTGGTCAGAATGGTGAACAGAAACCATTTTCTAGTAACTAAATCATAGTATAACGTTATAACTACAAAGCAAACTTTATTACAGGGATGGTAAATGCTGCTGCAGAGCCAGATCACAATGCTGCCGCTTTGGGCTCTGCATCTGTAATATGATCCTACTAAAATCTACTAACCAATATAAGCATCCATCCATCCATCCATCCATCCATCTGTGTGTGTAACAAGTATAGTGATGTAACTTCTTTTGTCTTGTCCATTATTAGATCAGTGCACATGTAGAAGGCACTTTGGACATCTTAACCCAGGGGTAGGGAACGTACGGCTCTCCAGCTGTTGCACAACTACAACTCCCAGCATGCATACTTGCTCTGCTGTTCTTGGAACGCCCATGGAAGTGAATGGAGCATGCTGGGAGTTGTAGTTTCACAGCAGCTGGAGAGCCGAAGGTTCCCTACCCCTGTCTTAACCTATCTTCAGTGACTGTCTTTTTGTTATACACTTCAGTAAGACTAGAATACAAATCATCGGGTTGGAAAACAATATCCAGGTTACAGCTAATAAAGTAGGAAGTTGATCCAGGGATATAGTAAGGGAGGGTTTTGCCGATCTTTGGATAAAAAGGGCTTTATAGATTTAAAAAGTTTAGCTTGATAGACTAAGTAGGTTAAAGGGTTATCTGGGGAGTAAACATTTCCCTCTGCATGCCCTGCAATGGTTAAGCATTATTACTAAACATCCTCCCCGCTCTGGATCCTTTACCACCCCTGTGACATCACCAACTCCTCAGTGACTTGGGCTGCAGCTCCATACACTAGAAAGGTGTTGGGTTGAGCGAACGTAAGGGAGACAGGAATAAAAGTTGCGGTTGCCCCTGCTGCCTTCCACAAAAGTTGCGGATGGGACTGAGGTGATCATCAGTAATGAAGCTTAACCAGTGCAGGGAATGTCATGCACACTGCAGATTAGCTCAAGCCTATAGCAGAACACCGTTAGACGCCTAGTGAGGCATAACACAGGAGCACACCTTGTCATAGTACACTAAGTTCATAAATGCCCCTCATCAGCAAATCACATCTCAAAGGGACATTAAGTAGATACTCACATGGCCCTGTTAACCGAATTATATTGCAATATTATATACATATACATGTATAGTCATTCCACAAGTAACACACCTAGACATGGTACGGTCTACTACAAAGTAGAAAGGCATTGGTGTAGTCTAGAGAATAAAACAAGGTTATTAAGTCAAAGGAGTGTACAAGAAGCACTAGGCAGCAGTCTTACAAGGATCATACCTGTATAGCAGCTGTGTATTTGGTAGTATCTGCTCCAGCTTGCTGGTGTTCTTCAGTCTGAAGCAGAGCACTGCTGGAGACGGGTTACTTGTGAACACTTTGATGATCCCACTTGGAAACGACACAGTCATATCCCCAGTTATCTTCACAATGCACCTAGAGGGTCAGACAAAGACAGTCAGAGAAAACTGATTCTTATGTTGTCTTCGAGGTCGCATCTAAATGGGAAAAAAAAACCAAAAAACTTTTTAATCAAATCTTTCCAAAAAACTGCAATATGTGAGGAGTTCATGCATACCACACGTTATATTTATCCCAATACACCCGCCCCACCTCCCCATATAGCGGTCACCAACTAAGAGGAAGATGAGACTCCATGGACTGTTATAACCCAAACCCCCCCCCCCCATACCCACCCGAATCCAACTCCCTCCACCCCCCCCCCCCTGCCCACTTTACTAGCTTTGGCAATGCCAAATACCTATTCGGACGTGCCAATAAAGCTTTTTTGATTTGATTTGACTTGATTTGTATATATTTACAGGGGCGGGTGTTAAAGAAACGCCAAAAGCCAGGAAATGCGCTAAACAATTTTGTGCATGCAAATTAACCGGTTAAATAGGACTTTACATAAAAATATTTTCTATCCCCCTATATAATTGTAGCAATTTATACATTAATCTACTGTATAGTAATTGCTACTATTATTTTAGTGTGTAACCGACATCGCTAGAGGCGTATTTTACGCTAGAAAGCTCAGGTATGAACAGGACAGGGATTGGGTGAAATGTAAACTTTATGTATATGTTGTGCAAGTGTTTGGTGTGACTCTTGGTACTGTGACCTGGACAATGGTAAACATCTGGGTCACTGTGCCCATAAACTTCCTGGTTATGTTCAGAGGGGTATTACAGAAGAATACCCCTCTAATAAGATTCAGAGGGATATTACATTATCTCTCTATGTGAAATTTAGGAACACTTTTGGTACACAGTGAGATCTTAAACTACACCCATTAAGTCCCAATTCCACATCATAAGTCCCACCTGCTTGCCAAGCAAGATGCAGAAAGGGTAAGATGGTTTCAATAGTAAATTTGGCCGATTATATTTTTCAGCTGGGGCTGTGCAGACACAGTCGCATCCTCTGTTTCCTATTCTAGAGGTCCAGTAGGTTTCAGTCTAATTGTTATCCGGCATTAAGCCTATTTTGTAAAATCTGTCTAACAATATCTGATTCTACGTAGGCGGTATTGATAAGAACCCCGGATTCTGTAAGCTGAAAACACTTGGAGCAAATAATAGGATCACATAAATAATGTGTCTTGTCACATCACTGTCAAGCAGAGGACTCTGATACTAATATATGGCAAAATAAACACAGGAGAGAATACATGAAACCTATCCAATTGTTATCCACTAATAGCTAGGATGTTGTGATTTGGTCAGCTAAAGAAAGATAACCTTTAGAAGTAAAACAATGTGTTACACAGCCTGCAAACATGAATATATGTATCCGACGTTACAGGCAGAATGAAATGAATAACCAAATAAACGGCAAAGCTCTAGTCCAAATGCAATCTCTATTTTATCACCCTATAAACTGTATAATAATGTGTGATGTCAGAATGGGGAAAAAGTATATTCTGCAAGGCCAAGATGTGTCCAGTAAGGAAAAAAAAAGGAAAACAAGGCAACAAATGAATTAGATTAGTTTTACACTTGGTTGGAGGCAGTGCATTCTCTTTTAAGGGCTTAATAGTGGAAAATACACAAGTCGTTGTCATACAATATCCTAAGGTGTCTATTTGCACAATGCAAAGCACATGAACTAATGGATAAAATGAAAATCAGATCTCTTTTGCATGTCTATTCTCAGGCTGTCATTGATGGATAGCGGTAACAGTGGTTTTACTAAGGAAATGATTGACCAAAACAAATACGGCTACATTCTTTCTCACCATACAAGGTTCGGATTAAACCTCATATCTCAAAATTAATATTTGATGTCAAAATGGCTGATCAGGGCTGGTGATAACTTTTGTTCTGCTTGGTTTTTGTTTATGGCCATAGAGAATGCCATACCCAGTCATGTGAACTCGCATAGACTGCAAAAGGTCAAAGCTGTTTTACGTCACACAAAGGAACAGACCTGTAAAGGGCAGTAAAATCCTAATGCGGTAATGATAACTGGTTCAATGGGTGCTTAAGTTCTGATACCTAATGTTCCAGAAAAAGTGGAGCTGTCCACTCGCTTAAAGGGGACCTGTCACATGGAAAATGGTCTCCAGTTGGAAAGCAGCACATTATAGAGCACAAGAAGCTGAGCAGACTGATATACAAGATACAAATGAGCTTTATTAGTGTTACCAAAGAAAAAACATTTGGTGTTGCCAAAGCAAAAAGAAAGTTGGGGGTGGTGGAGAGGTACGGGCTCTGTGGGTTGGGGGTTTGAGTGTCTTTAGGGTCTCGTTGTTCTTGTTTGGAGCGTGTGGGTGTCGGTGGGTATGGGGTAGACAGGTGATGGGGGGCTTAGGGGAGTTTAATAGTCCATGGGGAATGGGTGGTTTGATAGTCCGTGCGTCTCATCTTCCTCTTATTTGGTGACAGCTGGACACATATTGGGCAGCGATCTCCACAGTGGCCTCTTCTTTTCCTAGTAGGATGTAGAGTTTCCTCTTCTCGTCTGCAGATATGAAGTCTGGGATGTGGGCAGAGTCTTTGGTAGTAGACGGCACTCACAGCTGAGTATTTGGTGCAGTGTAGCCGGAAGTGGGTCTCGTCTTCTAGGGCTCCTTGGTCGCAGTGTTGGCAAAGTCTGTTCTCCCGTGGCTTGTACGTCTGCCTGTATCGCCCTGTTTCAATCTCTAGGTTGTGGGCGCTCAGTCTGTACCGGCTCAGGGCTTGTCTGTGTTTGGGGTGGCGTATTCTCTCCAGGTAGGTGGCCATGGTGTAGTCCCTTTGTAGGGATTGGTACATGGCGAGTTTCTTGGAGTTATTTCTTTGGTTTCTCCATTCTTCAATGTACCGCTCTCTGTTTGCCTCTGTGGTCGCCTTTATTTCAGCCTTGGTCCTCATCTGTTGGTGTTTTTGGTTTGGTGGTTGGCCGTTTGGTTGGGGGGGGTTAAACAATGTAAAAATGCTGCTGCACACACTGAATTTGCTAAGGGTGTGATAAGTTTATTCACATAAATTAAACAATCGTTGTGCCATGGACATACCATATCTTCTGCTTTCTCTACATAGATCATGTCTGATGAAGGTCCAACGACCGAAACACTAATTTGATCTATTGTTTTCCTTTTTGCCTATTGCCACATGTCCATGGCACAATGAATTAATGTAAATAAACTTATCACACCCTTAGCAAATTCAGTGTGTGCAGCAGCATTTTTACATTGTTTGCTGTTGGATCGAAGGATCCTTTCTGCTAGCACCACGCTATATATAATTCCTTGAGTGTGCGGCACCATTGCTCTTTATATATGTTTGGTTGGGGGGTGTCTGGTTTGCTCAGGTCTCTGTGGCTTAGCCATGCTTGGTGGTGGTAGGAGTAGGATATATAAAGATTCAGTATAACCTGTCATTTATCTATTGAAATCTTTGCACTTTCTATGATGAGAAGTCAAGGGGGCGGTCCTATCAGAGATTGACAACTATCTGTGTACGCACAGTTATGGAGTGGATGTTGTCAGTCACTGATAGGACCACTTCATTGACCTTGCAAAATAGAAAGTGCAGAGATTTTAATGAATAAATCACAAGTTATACTAAATCTTTTTCCACAAACCTATATATATATATATATATATATATATATATATATATATACACACGTGTATGTATATCTCAATCTGATATCTTTCTGTTCTATAACATTCGGCCTATAGATTGGACTACAAATTTCATGTGACAGGCTCCACTTGGCACCCCCACTAGTTAGTACATGACAGTTGTAACATCCCTCCCACATGGTAACATGCTACAGGCTGTCTACATGAATCAGTGCTGATACTACTGTGATCACATGACTTTGGTAAAGGTAATTTCTTACATTTGTCATTTACAACCAACCTATCCACAAGACTCTTATTAATCACTTGAATGGTGATCCTAAGACCTCTGATCCTACCTAGTGCACGGCTGCAGTGAGAAAGAGGTTTTTCTGCTTTTTGTTTCAGACATCAACAAGGAGAAAATAAAGTCCCTTGGTATAGTGCCCCCTACTGACATGCTTGGATTGTGCGGCCTGTAAGTGAATGGAGCTACTAAACAGCACAGAGCACTCATTTTCTTTTACATTAGAAGCTAGGAATGTACACACTAAAGATGTCGGGAAGTATATTTTAACCCATAGATGCAGTCTATGTGCGCATACTATGGTTATTGGAAATACTGTTACAGCAAATTTACTATAGCCCACAGTGTACTATCTACAACATTTTGGAGCTGATCTGGATGGGATCCATATATAACACAAAGACTATTAAAACAGTGTTTAAATCACTCCCACTATCCAGTGATGTCCGAGGCACTTACTTTGCTGGGTCAGCACCTTTGAAGTATGCGTTAACAGATTCAGAAAGCGCCACAGCCACCGGTAGTGTGTCTTGACTTCCTAAAGTAACAGGGCTGGGGCCACGGGATATACCTAGAAGTCAATGGTGATAACAGAAACAGGGTGTAAGTATCAGGTTACAATAGACATCTAAAACATTACCAAGCCAGGAGATTTCTTAACGGGAACCTGTCACATTGACTAGGCTGTCTGATCTACAGGCAGCAGGTTAATAACGTAGAAGTTTTAGGTAGATTAACATATAGTCATAAAAGATTCAGTAAAAAAAGTTTTCCAATAGAGGGGTCCCTAATCACTTATTGACAGCCATCCCAGGATACACACTTATACTGGGGAGGTTGGCAATTACTGAGTAGGACCGCCCACTGGACTCCTGAGTGCAAAGGGAGGAGAAATTTTTAGAAATCCCAAACTCTACTGAAACTTTTCCCACAAGACTATGCATTAATCTACTCAGAAAATTCTGCTCTCTGACAGACCACACATCATGGTCAACATCATGCATCTCTTTCACACTCCTAAGGAAAGAACAAGACAATGTTTCAATTTAAGGGCCAGTTTGCATCTTGTTTTTTGCATACATCTAGAATATGCACCAAGAAAGCGCTTGATATTCACGCTAAGTGTGTGCACAAGCTTCTGTTCTCAAATAGAGGTCAAGAGAATGTCCTTCCAGCCTCTGTCTGGTCAGGACATGTTGGGATACAGCTTATACAGTTATCCCGTTTCCTGCAGGGTCGAGTAAAAAAAGGCTATATCAGCCTATGGGCAATGGATGTCACTGTATAGACTCCATCAACAGCCTACATTAAACAGAGATTCAGTGATAGTTATCATTCCCCATGAGAGAAAGCTATAACAAAATGACATCCCACTTGTGATCCTTACACTCGCAGACCCCTAGTATCTCTCCGTGGTCGAGGAGACATCAGGGGTATGTGAGAGCAGTAATCAAGAATGGGAGGTCACTCAGTTGGCACCAAGAGACACCCAAACCTACCCCACAATGTATTTTCAGATTGATGGTAGTGACGGATAGGGGTGCACAGTACTTACCAAAAGTAGGAGTATTTGCTGCACTTATTGAAGTGGACGAGGATATAGAGGATGAGCTTTCAGCACGAGGTAAGGAAGAAGAAGGAGGTGGGCTAGTGTTAGATGTGACTGGTGGGCTGAAGGGCCGCGGCTTGTAAGAAATACATAAGGGTACATTATACCAACAGAAACAGACGCCAAAAGGAATCAAGTCTATTTACAACTATCTTCCTTACAGTTATAAGAGTAACCGTGAATCAAAATAGACTTACTACTTCATTTATTCCGCCAAGCTTGCTAGCAGAAAGTTTTGGTCTTGATGGCGGTCTTGGTGGCGGTACTATTGTGCCAACAGAATGTGGTGTAGTGGGGCGTGCAGGTGGTGACACTGGTAAAACAAAAAGGTCAGTTTTGAATTACTGAGCTGTATGAACTCAATACAGAGCTGATCCTTCAAGTGAACCTCCATTGATAAAACAACTTGTCATAAATGAATAGTACAGGTGAATAGAAGAAACTTTATAATATATTTTAGTGAAGAAAAAGGTTTCCTTCTACACATATTAGGTGGCTCTCCCTTCTCCGTAACTTCACAAAGACTATTTATATGTATAGAATCTGACTTTCATTACTTATCTTAAATGCACAAGTCCATGGTGAGGGGAGGAAGAGGAGGAGATGTTTTATTTGTTTTAGAATTTCATTATGTGCAGAGGTAAAGTCTTATTCTGAAGCTGAAGCAGCAACCCAAGAGTGTTACTTGTGTCTTTTCAAGCAGCCTCTTCCTCTCCCCTCTCCATAGATTTCTATGTACAATCCTCAGTGTGAAAAGTGGAGAGAAACCATTTTTCATTAATAAAATATTTTACAAGTTTTCTTATATTCACCTATGAAAAGTGGTTTGATATTTGGAGGTACACTTTAGGAGAAAGATACCAAAGAAGCCTTATTTAACTAGTTCTTTGTAAATCAATAGATAGAACATGAAGGATAACTAATGACTGGGGCAACACCATTTATATCCTTGAAAAATGTGTTACATTCTTTACTGTACAAAAATTAAAATAACATAAAATGTGATTTTTATTTTTTTTTTAAAATTATTTCATGTCCCTTCAAAATAGTGAATGGAAACAACAATGGGCTCCAAAACACACACGAATACCTCTTCGAGATGACCACGAAAAACTGTAGTAAAAAAAAACCAGGAAAGGCCAACATAGAAGAGTATAGAGAAACCATGAGAATCCATCACCATAAATCTAGTCTGGATGGCATTTAGGATCTGTTCACACAGCAGAAATAAAACAGGAACTTTAGGCAGAAGCCCACCTCAAACTCCTCGTATTTCTGGAAAGTCGAAGCAGAGTTTTTACTCGCTGGTTGGGCCCATTATTAAAACGGGAGGCAGAATTTGATGCAGATTTGAAGGTGGAATCAGCCTCCAAGTCCGTGTGAAATTCTGCCCTAATTGTTCATATCTAGAAAATTGCCTCAAATAGCAAGTTGCCCCTATAGTTACTGCGTTTTAGACATAAAAAGCAAGTTAGGACCAATGGCTCACCATCACAAAATAATATACAACTCACTATTTGCCAAACCATGCACATAAAAACATGCAAATCCAGGGAAGAGCAACTTCAAAAGGGTTTACGTAACACACACAAACATCATGTCAATAAAAATCTACTACACATATAAAATGCACAAACTATATGCAAAAACAAAAAACACAGTGACAATGGAACAAAAATACAGATATGATCCGCATATCAGGCTGGTGGAAGACCACAAAATACAAAAACGACCTTAAGAAAAAAAAAAAAAGGATGCAGCAAGAAGATTAAAAAAAAGAACAGGTAAAAACATTCATATTTCTTGTCGCACGCACAAAAAGGGAGTGCTCTTTTTGGCACTACAAGGCACAATAAAGCCACACACGGCATGCTTGTCATACCGTCATTTATCTGAACCGTAGCCGGGCTACAGTTGAGAGTTGCCGACTTTGATGACTTTTCAGAGGCATTTGAGTTCTCTTCAATGAATACATCATCAAGGCAATAGTTGGCATTTGACAAGCCTAGATTTTCTTCCAGCATATAGCTCCTTAAAGTCCTCTCGGACAAAAAATAACGCATGTTGTCAACTTTCTCAAATGCGCTATGAAATCGTTGAAGCTTCTTTCGACTTGTGGTACAGTACTTGCTGCTTTCTTGCAAGGACGCCCGAGGCCTTTGAGGAGGTGGAAAAAGAGGCTGCGTGTTGTCTACCTGAGATTTCATTGTGCCAAAATTATGAAGAAAGTTGGCACCAAAATCAGACTGTGTTGTATCTCCGGGATCAGATACTGGGAAGTCAAATGTGAATTCAGACAAACTATTGGAAGACAAAGCTGTGGGAGAGAAAAAGGAACTCCCAAAGGGGTCTTGTATCACGGCTAGAGAAAAATAGGGAGGGGGAATACAAAGAGTGAAGATAGATAGTTCTCACAAGGAATAAAGCACACAAATAACTGATACCAACATGTTCTTTGTTTTTATAGAAGTTACAAAGCAGAATTAAAGAGGTTGTCTAGCAAGGAACTGGTTTATAATGGGCTAGAAAAAGGAAAGGCACTCACCCCAGGATGCCATGCTGCTGACGGGTCCCTGCTGGTCTTGTCAAACAATATAGGCCAGATCAGCCTCTGCTTGTGATTGACTATGCAAATAGGACCAGGTAGTAGAGACCAGCAGGGACATGGTATGTGCTGGGGGTCAGTCACTATGGCCTCTCACGTTTTAAACCTATTCAGTGCCTGTTTATAAATGTTCCCTGCAAGACAACCACCTTAAGCAGAGCTGCTTACAACTCCCTTGGTAATAAACGGAAAACAATCATTAAGCAAAGGTCCTTAGAAATCCTATTGTATACAGTCCTGCTCATAACCTAGAGAGTGACAAGTCAAGAGGTGAATTTTGTTGCTTCAGACCTTCTCTGATGGCTAAGAAAACAAGAAGTCACATTATTTGAAACCTTGCTCCTTACAGTCCTCAATCTGTTCTATGAATACGGATTAGAAGCACTGAGCCTAAAATGGAAAAAGAGGGGCAGACTTTTTATACCAAGATGTTGCTCAGGAGGTCTTCTACAACACACTTCACATAGGAGAACTTAGCAGTTTGCTACAAAAAAAGATGTGAGATAGCCTTCAGTGAATTTTTGAAATCTGTTGTTTCGAAAAGGAGAGTGTCCAAAATAATAGGGATTAGATGAATTTTTAGGCAGTCTTAGACATGTACGCTTGGTTTAACCTGAACTGTATGTGTGTGAGTGTCTTAAACAGGGGAAGTGGAGAAAAGGGAGAAAGCTGCTAAAAAGGGGAAAGGGGAGAAAGCTGCTCAAAAGGAGAAAGGGGAAAAATCTGCTAAACAGGGGAAAGGGGAGAAAGCTGCTAAACAGGGGAAAAGGGAGAAAGCTGCTAGACAGGAAAGGGGAGAAAGCTGCTAGACAGGAAAGGGGAGAAAGCTGCTAAACAGGGGAAAGGGGAGAAAGCTGCTAAACAGGGGAAAAGGGGGAAAGCTGCTAAACAGGGGAAAAGGGGGAAAGCTGCTAAACAGGGGAAAAGGGGGAAAGCTGCTAAACAGGGGAAAAGGGGGAAAGCTGCTAGACAGGAAAGGGGAGAAAGCTGCTAAACAGGGGAAAAGGGGGAAAGCTGCTAAACAGGGGAAAAGGGGGAAAGCTGCTAAGCAGGGGAAAGGGGAGAAAGCTGGTAGACGGGAAAGGGGAGAAAGCTGCTAAACAGGGGAAAGGGGAGAAAGCTGCTAAACAGGGGAAAAGGGGGAAAGCTGCTAAACAGGGGAAAAGGGGGAAAGCTGCTAGACAGGAAAGGGGAGAAAGCTGCTAAACAGGGGAAAGGGGAGAAAGCTGCTAAACAGGGGAAAGGGGAGAAAGCTGCTAAACAGGGGAAAAGGGGGAAAGCTGCTAGACAGGAAAGGGGAGAAAGCTGCTAAACAGGGGAAAAGGGGGAAAGCTGCTAAACAGGGGAAAAGGGGGAAAGCTGCTAAGCAGGGGAAAGGGGAGAAAGCTGGTAGACGGGAAAGGGGAGAAAGCTGCTAAACAGGGGAAAGGGGAGAAAGCTGCTAAACAGGGGAAAAGGGGGAAAGCTGCTAAACAGGGGAAAAGGGGGAAAGCTGCTAGACAGGAAAGGGGAGAAAGCTGCTAAACAGGGGAAAGGGGAGAAAGCTGCTAAACAGGGGAAAGGGGAGAAAGCTGCTAAACAGGGGAAAAGGGGGAAAGCTGCTAAACAGGGGAAAAGGGGGAAAGCTGCTAAGCAGGGGAAAGGGGAGAAAGCTGGTAGACAGGAAAGGGGAGAAAGCTGCTAAACGGGAAAAGGGAGAAAGCTGCTAGACGGGAAAGGGGAGAAAGCTGCTAGACGGGAAAGGGGAGAAAGCTGCTAAACAGGGGAAAAGGGAGAAAGCTGCTAAACAGGGGAAAGGGGAGAAAGCTGCTAAACAGGGGAAAGGGGAGAAAGCTGAATTAAAGAGGTTGTCTAGCAAGGAACTGGTTTATAATGGGCTAGAAAAAGGAAAGGCACTCACCCCAGGATGCCATGCTGCTGACGGGTCCCTGCTGGTCTTGTCAAACAATATAGGCCAGATCAGCCTCTGCTTGTGATTGACTATGCAAATAGGACCAGGTAGTAGAGACCAGCAGGGACATGGTATGTGCTGGGGGTCAGTCACTATGGCCTCTCACGTTTTAAACCTATTCAGTGCCTGTTTATAAATGTTCCCTGCAAGACAACCACCTTAAGCAGAGCTGCTTACAACTCCCTTGGTAATAAACGGAAAACAATCATTAAGCAAAGGTCCTTAGAAATCCTATTGTATACAGTCCTGCTCATAACCTAGAGAGTGACAAGTCAAGAGGTGAATTTTGTTGCTTCAGACCTTCTCTGATGGCTAAGAAAACAAGAAGTCACATTATTTGAAACCTTGCTCCTTACAGTCCTCAATCTGTTCTATGAATACGGATTAGAAGCACTGAGCCTAAAATGGAAAAAGAGGGGCAGACTTTTTATACCAAGATGTTGCTCAGGAGGTCTTCTACAACACACTTCACATAGGAGAACTTAGCAGTTTGCTACAAAAAAAGATGTGAGATAGCCTTCAGTGAATTTTTGAAATCTGTTGTTTCGAAAAGGAGAGTGTCCAAAATAATAGGGATTAGATGAATTTTTAGGCAGTCTTAGACATGTACGCTTGGTTTAACCTGAACTGTATGTGTGTGAGTGTCTTAAACAGGGGAAGTGGAGAAAAGGGAGAAAGCTGCTAAAAAGGGGAAAGGGGAGAAAGCTGCTCAAAAGGAGAAAGGGGAAAAATCTGCTAAACAGGGGAAAGGGGAGAAAGCTGCTAAACAGGGGAAAAGGGAGAAAGCTGCTAGACAGGAAAGGGGAGAAAGCTGCTAGACAGGAAAGGGGAGAAAGCTGCTAAACAGGGGAAAGGGGAGAAAGCTGCTAAACAGGGGAAAAGGGGGAAAGCTGCTAAACAGGGGAAAAGGGGGAAAGCTGCTAAACAGGGGAAAAGGGGGAAAGCTGCTAAACAGGGGAAAAGGGGGAAAGCTGCTAGACAGGAAAGGGGAGAAAGCTGCTAAACAGGGGAAAAGGGGGAAAGCTGCTAAACAGGGGAAAAGGGGGAAAGCTGCTAAGCAGGGGAAAGGGGAGAAAGCTGGTAGACGGGAAAGGGGAGAAAGCTGCTAAACAGGGGAAAGGGGAGAAAGCTGCTAAACAGGGGAAAAGGGGGAAAGCTGCTAAACAGGGGAAAAGGGGGAAAGCTGCTAGACAGGAAAGGGGAGAAAGCTGCTAAACAGGGGAAAGGGGAGAAAGCTGCTAAACAGGGGAAAGGGGAGAAAGCTGCTAAACAGGGGAAAAGGGGGAAAGCTGCTAGACAGGAAAGGGGAGAAAGCTGCTAAACAGGGGAAAAGGGGGAAAGCTGCTAAACAGGGGAAAAGGGGGAAAGCTGCTAAGCAGGGGAAAGGGGAGAAAGCTGGTAGACGGGAAAGGGGAGAAAGCTGCTAAACAGGGGAAAGGGGAGAAAGCTGCTAAACAGGGGAAAAGGGGGAAAGCTGCTAAACAGGGGAAAAGGGGGAAAGCTGCTAGACAGGAAAGGGGAGAAAGCTGCTAAACAGGGGAAAGGGGAGAAAGCTGCTAAACAGGGGAAAGGGGAGAAAGCTGCTAAACAGGGGAAAAGGGGGAAAGCTGCTAAACAGGGGAAAAGGGGGAAAGCTGCTAAGCAGGGGAAAGGGGAGAAAGCTGGTAGACAGGAAAGGGGAGAAAGCTGCTAAACGGGAAAAGGGAGAAAGCTGCTAGACGGGAAAGGGGAGAAAGCTGCTAGACGGGAAAGGGGAGAAAGCTGCTAAACAGGGGAAAAGGGAGAAAGCTGCTAAACAGGGGAAAGGGGAGAAAGCTGCTAAACAGGGGAAAGGGGAGAAAGCTGCTAAACAGGGGAAAAGGGAGAAAGCTGCTAAACAGGGGAAAAGGGAGAAAGCTGCTAAACAGGGGAAAAGGGAGAAAGCTGCTAAACAGGGGAAAGAGGGACAAAGCTGTTCTAAACAGAGAACAGGGAGAAGCCAATTCTGGCAGTGATTGTTCTCACCAAGAACAGAAGGACTGGGCAACTGAAATCCAACGTGAGTTGAAAGGCCCCTACATAACATGGTTAAATGAACCCGTTGAAAGTGGCAATTTGGCCAGTATACATCTAAAGGCAAGTTTTCATCTGCATTATTTAATCCATTCATCTGTTCCATCATAGCAATAAAAGAAAAGATTAGACAACAGAGTGACCCCAGAGGTATAAAGGGGGTCTGTCGAGTATCTAATTTTTTCGGGCCTGCAGGACTTTTTCGTCCATGATTTTCAACAGACTCTTTGCCAAAGTCAAAGACCTTAGCCTCCAAAGCCAGAGTGAACATGGCGTTATTTGTATGGGCTGCTTTACTCCCTTGCTTATCAGTTGTATTTGTATATAAACCTAGAGAGAAATGATAAAAACAAACAGAAGATAATTTTGTCCAGATTGTAAATCTTCAGGATTTTCTGGATAAACCTGCATGCACTGGAACAAAACAGTCTGGTAGAGAGAGAGCAGAAAACACAGGGGTCAATCTGTTCCATGTGTGGTGCCCTGCTGAGGGGGCGGGGCTTAACTAATGTAGCAGGACAGAGGACATAACTCCTGCTCTAGCTAGTTGTCTTACAGCCAGTTACTCAGGAGAAGGCAGGACATGGCTAATGCCTTGGAACACAAGGATAATATCTTTATATAATTCTCAGTTTTATTTGTAAAAAGAAATGAAAAATACTACAACATTTAATCAAGGGAAAGGAATATATTGTTGGCTAGCATTTGTGTGTGTATATTCTATTTTTAGAATTCTTATATAACTATAAGCTTCATCCTACAAATACAGTCCTGTGAAACTGCCATCATAATTTGTTTAATTGACGAATACCATATATTTTATTGTGTCTAATTCAAAGGAGACACATCTCAATAATCTGGGAAGAGGAGAGCTCATGCTAAACGCACATTCATCCATGCATTGATTCTCATTTCTACAAAATATAAATACACATTCTGATAGGTAAAGTGTCACATAAAGGTATAAAAAAAATAAGATTAATAAGTCCTTATAATGAAAAAAAAAATCCCTTTTTTCTGAAAATATCTAATAACAGAAGCAGCTGTGACTAATAAAACATACTATATGAGAAGTACCTGTAGAACTGGAGGAAGATATGGAGGAGGACTCCACTGAGTTGCCAAACAATGGATCCCAGGCTAGAAGATCACTGTTGACTCTGCTGTATAAAGTAAATGTGATTCTGTTAAAACGAGCAATGAATTTCAAGAATAGATTCAGTCTTGTGCCTTTTTCCCCTTAATCTATTGACAGAAGCCGGACAGGCCAGTGGAAACCTTTTCCACCGTGTGAACTTTCCCCGCGCGGCTAACCGCAACGGGATACCGATGCAGAAGGGGGCATGTCGCTTCTTTTTCCTGCTAGCGGAAAAAATTCAAATGAATGGGAGTCTTTTTCGCAGGTGGATTCCGTGTCAAAAGCCGCCTGCAAAAAACTCAGTGTGAACTATCCCTTAGTCTGCCACTTCCAGAGGACTAGTCATGTGCCACACTGTGTCCCCATTGAGACTGCACCATACGCCCTGGGGTATGCATAGCACAGGTTGAGAATCACTGATCTATGCATGACAGAACACAGAGATACATAAAACTGTTATGAGAGTGTTTTATCATCTCAGAAGGTATACTTTTCCTGCTTACAATTTCTCCAACATGGTTTTGTCATATAAACGGCTTTCTAGTAACTTACTCCATAGATCCCGGCATTTTCAACTTGGTCATCTCTTCACCTAAATAGGAGAAAGAGAAAAGAAATGTCAGCTTACCCAAAGATGAGAAAAATATTTAAGATGAAAGAAAAGATAAATTTAAACTTACTTGATGTATTTCTTGACATTTGTGCCTACAAAGAAGAAGGAAAATATGAAGCTTCTAGTGCAAACAAAACCTATACATGACTCTCATACAGGCCGAAGCCCTCATTTTCCTAGTATGGTTAGAACATGGAAGCTAACTGCATACTACTAGCAACAAATAGGTTATAACCTATTCATTGAGGACATGAGAAGATGGGCCATTACTGTATTAATAAATAAAAAAGCTAAAATATAAAAAGTGCTCAAAAAACACCGAAAACAATGTAATATCTATAGCATTACAAACCTACCACAGTAAACTATGAGCCGATTCTGAGTATGGCTTTATTAGGACCTATACTGATCTAAGAAAAATAAGACACAACCCCCCACTTGTGCAGTCATGTTTCAGTCTGTACTCACCGGACTTTGTCGCTGTTGTCAGTATTATAGAGGGCAAGAAAAAAAAGGAAAAAAAATTATAATAATATTCAATTCAATATTTATGTTTCATATTTTTGTCCAAATAAAAAATGTCAGATGCTAGTCAGTGAACAAAATGTAGCTTTACACAACCACATGGTAAAATAGAGCCATTTGCGTGAATTAGCGGGATGCGTCACGGCCCAAGATCATGGAAGTATGTCAGGAGCTTTACCCATTATATGGTGATATGTTACGTTAGTAATCACAACCTTCGTCACGTGGAATGTCACCCCCACCCCTCCCCCTACGTTATTACATCTTAACAGGAAACCCCTACAGACTTGTTTTCCCCAGACTTGTTTTCAAAAATACTTCCCACTTTAACTCCATTTTGTATTTTGTACTCATGACTGAAGATTTTTCACTACACAAAGTGCAGTCTACAATATAGAAAGAGATGTTGGCAAGAGAAAATGACTCACCGAAGGTGCCGGAGAGAGGGAGATATTCCCAATGGACATTTTCAACTCATCAAGAGAGGCCATATTGTGGTGAGGTCCATTGTTTGGCTGTACAGGTTTGATCTCCACATGAAACTTCTTAGGTCCATCTTCATCTGTGTCGGAGTCACTTGATGAGTAAAAGTGATTTTCTTTGGTATGTGTGAAGTTGTTAAAGAATTAGCGACTATTTCTGAAACGTCTATATTAATAGAGGCCATAGAGACAAAATGATAATTTCCATTGAGGACTGATGTAGCATACTACTTATTTCTGTAGAAAAGCCAAGGATTATCCACACTGAGACGGACAACCCATCCACAGCAGAAACCAGAGCCACGGATTTATGACCGCAGTGACTTACATTGTGACGCGCGAATAAAACCTAAGAATCATCTGCTGGAAGAAAGTAATGATATATTCCATAATTCCTTAGTGGCCGTCTGGTTCCTTTCATTTCAAACGCTGTAACCTTCCCGTTTATGGGGTGAATGAAAATCCCTTTGATACAATTAAAGAAAGAGGAATTCGCTATCAATTTAAACCCAGTTTTATGGGAATTTTTAGTGTAAATCACATTTGTGCCATTTTGTGCAACTTTACTAAAGTGACAAGAAAAGTGGGCGGTTTTTAGTGGACGTGTATGAGAGGGTTAATGCCTCTTTCTCTGTAAGACACACCAAGGAGTTAGTGCTAGTTGTTCTTTGCTGTATTGCTTTTGCTATGTTAGTAAAGTCACTGTTTTCACTGAACTGTGAGTGTTTCCTGCGATCCTAGAAGCTAGCGTTGCGTTACAGTCCACCTTAATAAATAGGTACTCCATACACTAGTGCACTTCAGTTTAAAACAATATAATTTCCCCCTGGGGTGTCTGGTCCTAAAGAATATTGGGTACTATGACAATGTATATACTCGAGTATAAGCAGACCCGAATATAAGCCGAGGCCCCTAATTTTACCACAAAAAACTGGGAAAACTTATTGACTCGAGTATAAGCCGAGGGGGGAAATGCAGCAGCTACTGGAAAATTTCAAAAATTAAAATGGTCGGAGTTTTTGGGTACAGTAGGTGCTGGAGAAGGGGAGGGGGTGTTTCGGTTGTCTGTCTGCCCCTTCCCTGAACTTGAGGACTGGGATTTTTTCCCCCCACTTGGAATTCAGGCTGGCTGAATATAGGGTATCTGTAGTGCGCCTATTAACCCCTTCCCGACGGAATAGGAGCACTGCAGATCCCCTATATTTTCAGTAGACCGGGCACTTTCAGACACAGGGATACCTAATGTGTATGTGTTTCACAGCCATTTTCTACTTTTGTATGTATTCTAGTGAAAAGAGGGATTTAGAACTTTTATTTTTTTTTATAGCTTCTTTTTTTCCCCACTATTTTATGGGAAATTCTATACATTGATATTGTGGCTGGTCATAGACCCCCCCCCCCCCCCCCTCATCCTAAAGAAAATAATATATTTTTTTTTTTTTTCTGACTCGAGTATAAGCCGAGGGGGGCTTTTTCAGCACAAAAACTGTGCTGAAAAATTTGGCTTATACTCGAGTATATACGGTACATATGGTCCCCCACAATGGGCAACACAATGAAAAAGTTGTGTTGAATGCAAGATCTGCACTTCCATTTCTGCACCAACTTGAGTGATTCGGAAGAAAGAACCTCAGAGACATCACATCTCATGGCAGGACTTCCCCACCAATCTATCAGCTGCCTACCTAATATCTATTGAGGCTGTCACAACCTCCTTGAATGGCTCATACTGGGGAAAAAGAATATGTATGGAAAGTTGTTTTTTTTTTGTTTTACAACAGTACCATTTCTGTACACTATGCTATAAGTCTCCGGTAACCACTCACCTCCCCTAACCATGCCAAACCAGGAAAACCCCCTTTTTAAAGTAAAGCTGGACCCATAGCAGCAAGATTGTGGAGTCGGGACCAATTTTGGGTAGAGTAAGAAAAAAGGATACCAACTCCAACTTTAAAAGATTATTTTTAGTGATATTATACCATTATTAATATTGTATAATTAGATGTATAGTTTGTTACATATTTAGTTCTATAGGAATCAATCACTGATTTTTTTTTTAATGAATTACAAGATCTGTTTCTGACTGACCCATGGTTGTCAGCCATCTATGAAGGAGACAGAATTGTAGCAGGTGTCGGAGTCAGGCTGTGGAAACATAGTGGCTTGGCATACCGACTCCGTAGCCTTGCATGGCAGTCAGTTGATCAGCTTCTCCATGCCCTGGTGATCACCTATTGTCACCAGGGAAGTCACACTTGCTGGTAACACAAGTAAATGTAATGGCCAGATTCCAACAGAGAGAACAGCAAGCCGACATAGCAGCTGTCTGTTCATGATGACCATGATGGTAAAGATCCTAATACTCATTGGAGCAATAACCATATATAAATGAGAGCGAGTACACAGTATATGAAGAAAAGGATATAATTCTGGTTTTCCTCCGGCTTTATACTGTATCCTTCTTCATCAACAGCAGGGAGGTTCTGTAAAAATGAACACCAAACTTAATAATCCACCTACATACAATAAGTGAGACATATTAGGTCCTAAGAGTGCCGAAGTGGGCACAGCAGGGGCATGAGCCAAGTCTATACCAACTCAGAAACCTAAAACGAATAGTTATAAATAAATTTGCAACAAACCAGAAAACCAGCATATGTCCCAAGTCCAACATGAACACTGCATTTTGGGTAGAAACTCCTCCTGTTTGGGTTATTGTAGGTAATAGTTGTGCTCAGTCCTGAGTGTGGACATTGGCATGGAGCGGTGCATATTTGGCACAAACATTCTTCTGACATGTCCGCCATGGAACGTTATGACCAGTAAGCAGCCAGAACACCAAGTCATTGTTTTAGGTGGTGAAATACATGACAGATGGATGAGGATCCTGGAAAATACCCCTTACTTACCATCTAGCATTGCAAGTAGTTATTTTGTATAGCTGGCTACACATATCTTTATGTACCTCTATTCACCATAATATCCATTTGGGGGTATAAAGGGGAATTAGAAGAACAATGGGTGGAATAATGAATGTTCAGGGAGAGAGGAGCATTGACTACAGCAGGATAGAGACAAGCCACCAAACATTATTCTCTTGTGTTCACATCTTCCCAAAAGGCTTTGTTACACATTCTTTCAAAAATGCAAGAAAAAATTGTGTAGCCTGCAGTACAGACCGCATTACAGAAACCCTATCGTCCTACCCTACCATATCCAATATACTCCCACACCAACGGCAGCGATGTAGGGGCCTTTACTAGAAGCATACCTTTGTGGTCACAAACCTATGAAGCAATGTATAGGTAATCCTCTATATATAAATACATAAACCATCCTGCGGGTGCCCTGCGGAGGAGCCCGACCGACTGCAGCAGCTGAAAAGGGGCGAGACCTGGAGCATTTACAGATGTCTTTTGGCTATGCAGGTCCACCCCTGGTGCACTTGCAGGCTGATCTGCATATCCATAAAATAGATGATTATTTCTGTATGGCTTCATCAGTACAAATGTATGTTTCCATTCCTATTAAAGACACCTACAAGGCATTATAATTGACTCGCCTTCGTAGTATTCCTAAAGTCAGAAATGCGACTCTCTTTTATTCATTCTATTCTGATTTTTCCTTCTGTAAAATGACCACCCTAGACACAGACAGTAAATGTTACATTGATGGTTCTGCCTATGCCTTTGGCAGGCTGCGGTGACAGCGCGCTCGCATGTATAATCTGTGTATCAGCCTTTCCAGTGCGCTTGTAAATGCATTAGGTGAAGAGTGAAATTCCTCAGAGCTTTCTCCGGCTCGTAATAGTCACGTTCCTAATAAAGTGCGGATTCTCGATAGCTGCGAGGTTAAAGCAGTGAAGCAGCTCCTAATTCGGTTTGACTTACAATGTTTACTTTCTGACTTGCTTGTTTTGGTACTTGGGGTTAATAATTTATAAGGCACATTGAACTGGAAACGGATCAGTCTTCCATGCAGGACTTGAAAGTATTGGGTGTTTTGCAAAGCTGTGTTACTTACATTCTCCTTCATCATCGCGTGTCGCTTTATAATGTCATCTGAAAAAGGACCCAATACATAACAAGGAGGAATATAGAATGATATCCTACTGATGGGATTACTATGGGAAACAGAACTGTTCCATCATTATCGGGGGCTGTCTCATGAATTGATTGATTTTAATTAACTATTTGGGCAGGGAAATAATTTCATCATTGTATTAAAAGTGGTTTGTTTTTTCTTTTACGGCTTACTGTATAGTCGACATGTTGCAAATACTGTAATACCAAAGTATAGGTTAAAGGAGAACATTAAAAACTATGTGGTGTGCAAAAGTCTTAGGCAGAAATGGGGAAACTGCTGCAAAAGTAAGACTGCTTTCAAAAAGAGAAGTGTTCATAGTTTATTTTTGTTAATTAACAAACTGAAACGAATAAACAAAAGATAAAACAAAATCCCATCGATATTTGGGGTGACATTTGCTCTTTGCTTCCATCAACTCTTCAAGGTACACCCCTCAGAGAGTTTTTGAAGGGATTCTCAAGGGAGGATGTTCACGACATCTGGGAGAACTAAGCCCAGATCTTCTGTGGATGTCGGCTTGCTCCAATCCTTCTGTCTCCTCATGTAATCCCAGACAGACTGGATGATGATGACATCAGGGCTCTGCGGGGGCTGTATCAGCACTTCCAGGAATCCTCCTCCAAAGGACAAAGGTCACACCAAATATTGATGCGATTTAGATGTTTGTTTTTTTACACCAAAAGCAACCTTTTATATGTGGGTCGGAAGCGGCGATAATGATTGGCCAATCCACAGGGAAAGACATTTCCTTTCACTAGTGCAAACATTGAATTTGTAGCAGAAAAGTCTAAAAATGGCACAAAATCCTATAAATGAATTGATATAAAATCAATTCAATAAGAGCAAACAAAAAAAGTGAACAAAAACAAGGTGGCACATTCTGAAATTAGTGGTGATCAGAAGGAATGTCAGGAAATATTATTCCACTGAAAGAATAGTCAAGGTTCGGAACTAATTTTCAGCAGATGTGGTTGGGAAACCTACAGTAAGTGAATATAAGCCTGTCTGAGATACACATGGCTATCCTATAGATAAAATGGTAATATTGTAAGGATAGACTAGATGGACCGGGGGGCTTCTCTGCGATCAGTCTTCTGTTTCTGAAGTTCTTATAGTTCAGACATATGTAATGGTTACAGCTAATCCTCAACAACCAGCCAAAACCACCTGCCATGGAGGATGCCTCCCAGATTAATGGATAGCTACAAAAGAATTTACTCCTGCAACTACAAATTCTTGGTATAAAATGGTATCTATTTCCCTATGTGCGAGTACTTATTAAATCATGCAGTTTCAGGTGGACATTTTACAAGACATGAGAGACAGTGGACAATGAGACAAATAGGTCATTGTGAAATTAGGGCAAAGTTATCGTTATGTCTGCAAAAATATCATAAATGTGAGCAATGTCTGCAGCATGTTTTACTTAAAGGGGCCTGTAACTAGAACACAGCCTGCAGATAGATAGGTCACACCGGGCTCTCATCTTGAGTTCCTCCATTATCTGGATATCTGTTGCTCAGTGCACTGATAATACTCTCTTCGCTCCAAAGAGCTCATTTGGATTTATCCAAAAAAGGAGGAAAAGATTTACAAAGGCAAAACACTATTTGATTCAGGTGACCCTAACCTATGTGTGCAGGGCTGAGATTATGTGTCTGGTTCTGGTGACAATGTTAATAAAACTCCCCCGATCCCCTTCCATCAGCATTCATGTACTACTACACGACTAATATGGATCTGTGGATATCTCCTCTACTTTCTGGATCTCACTTGAAATAAAATGCTCGCCGGCACTCACTGCCGGACACGGTCTGTCAGGTTTCCGTCTTCTGTCTACAGAAGACGGAAACCCGACAGACAGAGATCGGGCGCAGATGTGAACGAGCCCTGACATGTAGGAATAGCCTTAAGAAAGGCTATTCTTCTCCTACCTTTAGAGGTCTTCTCCGGGCCGCCGTTCAGTTGAAATCCTGGTTTTCTTATGTATGCAAATACGTTCTCTTGCAACACTGGAGGTGTCCCCAATGCTACGAGAGAACTGTCCAGCGCCGCCTCCATCTTCTTCTGGAACGCCCTCTCACTGTGTCTTCTTCTGTCCTGGGTTTCAATCTTCTAGGCCTTGGGCAGAGCCAACTGCGCATGCCCGGGCCAGAAGAAAAAGCACGCCTACACAGTTCTGGGCCGAGGCCTAGAAGATTGAAACCCAAGACAAAAGACGACACAGGGAGAGGGCGTTCCTGAAGAAGATGGAGGCGTCGCTGAAGATTTCTCTCGCAGCTTTAGGGATGCCCCCAGTACTGTTTGAGCGCTGAGGACCGGCCCCAGTGCTGCGGGAGAACTCATTTGCATACTGAAGAAAACCTCTATTTCCACCGAACAGCGGCGCGAAGAAGACATCTAAAGGTAGGAGAAGAATAGCCTTTCTTAAGGCTACTCCTACGAGCAAGGGAGAAAAAAAAAGGGTGTCCAATGATAGAATCCCGTTAATACCAATATCAGTTCTTCACAAAAACATCACATTATACACTTGCAAGTACTAACCACAAGCTATACTTCGTAAAACACAGATTCTCTTATAATCCTAAAAACCAAAACCTATTTACAGTACATGCTCGGTTTTTTCCCCTCCACAGAAGTCCCATAGGCAGTAAACACGTTCACACACCTGAATACCATGACTAGGCAGTCTTGTCTTATCAAGGTCACTGCACACGTCCTTACCTCTGCACTCTCTCAGAAGAAAGGAATTTCATACCTGAGATAACACAACACACCTCTATAGGTTATAGTATAATGCTGCCATCTGTGTGACTAGCCTACTGCTGCACTCCAGGATCCTCAGAACTTACAATTATTTATTTAAGCTAACATATAGCGCCATCATATGCCACAGCGCTTGAAAGAGATATTATCAACACTATCCCATACAGGGCTCACTACACATTCTTGAGGCAGGGTTGCCATCCAAGAACAGTTGATAACCAAATCACCAGAGCCACCAGGTTACCAAGATCGGAGTTATTAAAATACAATACCAAACAGGAGAACAATCGAGTGCCCCTGGTCGTTACATATAACCCACACCTGGAGACGCTGAGAGGAATTACACGCAAACTACATCCACTACTGCAAAAAGACAACCGTCTAAAATCCATATTTTCAGACCCCCCCCCCCCCTCCTATGCTACAGACAGCCACCAAACCTCAGGAATATGATTATTAGCAGCTCTCTGTCACCTCCAACTAACAAAAGAACATTCCCATGTGGACAGAAGAGGTGCAAGACCTGCCCGCACATATTGACCACTGAAGGATAAAGATCCCAAACTCTAACAGGGAATATAAAATCCCAGGTGTGTTCACCTGTAACACACCTAATGTAGTGTATTTGATCATTTGCACCAAATGTTCCACTGAAAATCTGTATGTTGGAGAGACCGGTCAGAAACTCAGAATGAGAATTAATTCACATCGCCATACAATCAAACAACAGAGAACTGATCTTCCCGTGCCAAATCATTTTTGCCAGGAAGACCACAACATCATCAATGACATGAAAATCTTGATCTTAAAAGGGAACTTTAAATCAAGGAAACAGCGACTGATTTATGAGTACAAGGCCATGACCCTATTCCAGACGCTGGACAATGGAATGAACATCTCACGGTGGGTTTATGTCTTTTTATACAAATCATTAAGACAGCCATTAAGATAAGAACCTGGGATCTGGCAATTGATTGTTTGTTGTTATAAGTATATAGTAATAAGCCTCTTCCCCCCTCCCTCCTGTAATCCTACCCCTGTGTCCAGTTATATACACTCACCGGCCACTTTATTAGGTACACATGCTAGTAACGGGTTGGACCCCCTTTTGCCTTCAGAACTGCCTCAATTCTTCGTGGCATAGATTCAACAAGGTGCTGGAAGCATTCCTCAGAGATTTTGGTCCATATTGACATGATGGCATCACACAGTTGCCGCAGATTTGTCGGCTGCACATTCATGATGCGAATCTCCCGTTCCACCACATCCCAAAGATGCTCTATTGGATTGAGATCTGGTGACTGTGGAGGCCATTGGAGTACAGTGAACTCATTGTCATGTTCAAGAAACCAGTCTGAGATGATTCCAGCTTTATGACATGGCGCATTATCCTGCTGAAAGTAGCCATCAGATGTTGGGTACATTGTGGTCATAAAGGGATGGACATGGTCAGCAACAATACTCAGGTAGGCTTTGGCGTTGCAACGATGCTCAATTGGTACCAAGGGGCCCAAAGAGTGCCAAGAAAATATTCCCCACACCATGACACCACCACCACCAGCCTGAACCGTTGATACAAGGCAGGATGGATCCATGCTTTCATGTTGTTGACGCCAAATTCTGACCCTACCATCCGAATGTCGCAGCAGAAATCGAGACTCATCAGACCAGGCAACGTTTTTCCAATCTTCAATTGTCCAATTTCGATGAGCTTGTGCAAATTGTAGCCTCAGTTTCCTGTTCTTAGCTGAAAGGAGTGGCACCCGGTGTGGTCTTCTGCTGCTGTAGCCCATCTGCCTCAAAGTTCGACGTACTGTGCGTTCAGAGATGCTCTTCTGGCTACCTTGGTTGTAACGGGTGGCTATTTGAGTCACTGTTGCCTTTCTATCAGCTCGAACCAGTCTGGCCATTCTCCTCTGACCTCAACAACGCATTTCCGCCCACAGAACTGCCGCTCACTGGATGTTTTTTCTTTTTCGGACCATTCTCTGTAAACCCTAGAGATGGTTGTGCGTGAAAATCCCAGTAGATCAGCAGTTTCTGAAATACTCAGACCAGCCCTTCTGGCACCAACAACCATGCCACGTTCAAAGGCACTCAAATCACCTTTCTTCCCCATACTGATGCTCGGTTTGAACTGCAGGAGATTGTCTTGACCATGTCTACATGCCTAAATGCACTGAGTTGCTGCCATGTGATTGGCTGATTAGAAATTAAGTGTTAACGAGCAGTTGGACAGGTATACCTAATAAAGTGGCCGGTGAGTGTATATGCAGCCTCTACAGAGTGTTTTTAGTTATATCTGAAGAAGAAGCTCAGAGGAAGCTTCGAAACGTTATATATTCTGTCATCATTATGAGTTAGCTATTAAAAAAGGTATCACCTACTGAAGACTTGCAAAGTTTTTTTGTTTTTTATAATATGTAAATAAAGAGAACATTGAAAATTGCTGACAAAACTTGCCCTTGTATTAACATACACTAGGTAATGAATAATATACACCAGTAATTTATCAAAAAATGAAAGATTATAAACCAGAATGTAAACGTTAACCCTTTCAACAGGAATCAGGCTGCCCGCTTTAATAATGAATGAACACATTGCATAGAAACTCCACAGTGCTCTGAAAGAAGGTCAGTCTTAGCCTGTAATGGATAATGTACATCTGCAAAGAAGGGTCACAGTCTGCAATAGTTCACGTCGTACAATGCAGAGGTATGTATAGGAGAACTGGCATTAGCTAAGGAAAAGTAAAAACTAGCAGTTTACTTACAATTGAATCCGCGTCAGCATTCTCCCTGTGGATAGGAGAATATACGGGTTATTATAGAATCTGGTGCTATACGGTTCTCTTTCACATACTACAATACTGATCTTCACAACCTGTACATTTCAATAGCTATGAATTACACGATCTCTACCCTGCAATGAATCCAGCTAGCATGTACTGTTGTGTAGTTCTGGGTTGTATTTTGTAGACATACTGGATCATTCAGAGCTGTTCACACTGGACAGAAAGCAGCCATGAGAACGACACAGTGATGGTGGGGAACATCAGTCATGATGCAAGCACTGTAATTCTTTAAAGAGGGCTATGACACCGAGGTGTGTTACACTCCCACCCCTACCAAAGATTTCTGTGTCATTCATTTCAGCCACAGATCCATGTGTACTGTCGAATGGGAGGTCTCCAATGCTCTGAATTTGGTCTGAATTCCTACATCTGAATATACCCTTAAATTATGTAGAAATTAAACTAATTTTCTGCAATCTCAATTTCTTCTTCTGAGATGCTGCTCCTAGTTTCAGACTTTCTCATATGGAAGATGTAATTCTGAGAAATATATGACAGATGTGAGGTGTGGGTACAGGACATGGCAGCCTTCACTAGCTCTCTTGTGCCAGCAGTGTCATTCCTGTACTGCCTTCTCCTTCACCAGCTCAAAAAGGGATCACTTCTCCCTTGTGCCAAGAGACATTAATGCTGAGGGAGGAGTAAGCGACTGAGTAACTCTCCTCACTTTGTACACTCATACACAGCCTGTGTGATTCTCCCTCTCCACATGCATACTGCTGTATGACCCCTCTAATACAGAATGGTTTCTGTGATCAGCCTGCTCTGAAAACCTGGATGCTTTCCTGTCTTTCCACACTCTGACCTGTCATAGATAACCTCCTCTATCTCTGACACAGAGAGGAAGGGGCGAGTGGAGGAAAGAGAGCTTGCACAGCCACATAATCGTATAAGAGGGAGCATGACAATCATCTAACTTAAGGAGTGGCTCAGATTCTACAATAGCAAGATGGTAGGATATTTATAATGACCAATAAGAAGGAAAGAAAATGAACCATAAAGCATTTTGGCGTCTGGAGCTTTTACACTGCAGTGTGCCATGGTGCTGGGCCAAAGCATTAGATATATCAGTTCTGCCATCCTGTAAAGCTCAATATAAAATACGCCATAGCATCTGTGGGCAGACTCTGAATAGTGGTAAACCAGCAAGCAGATCTATAGGTGAAAAATGATGCTATATAGCCTAGTACATCAGATGGGGAGGAGTAGGAAGACAATACTGGAGGAAGGCAGCAATATGCACCATACCTATACCTGCTTATGGTATTCACTAGGAAATACTTACACAGACTCTGTATCATCCTTCTTTCTCATTTTAGTTGTTAGACCAAAAGGTTTTCTTTTTTTCTGTTTCACCCCTAAAATGTAAAATCGTGGACTTAGGTAACAGAAATGATTTCCACTTTAATTCCGAAGCAATGAAGGAAACATTCAGCTCCATGACAATATAATATAGCAGCCTCACCTTCTACAGCAACAGCGGCATTGCACTCCTCAAATTCAATGGGACCTAGAGGAAATGGAAATAAAATAAAACTATTTCTCTACAATAAATATATATTATAAGAAAAGACTAAAAAAAAAAAATATTCAATAACACTTACAAGCAGATACACTACACCATATAACATCTCCACTCTCAACCAGACGTCCTGACTTAGTAGCTCTGACATTTTAGTTTGTCCAAGTATTGTACATTTTTGCGAAGTCAGCATATCACTGCGGACCAGAGGGGTACGTCTATTTTCTCTGTTTCATAGACATATTGATGCAGGTGTCACACATGTGCCTTCATCGCCCCCTAGTGCATATTCATTTGCGGGACACAATGGTGTAATGATGGGATTTTAACACATTACACTAAACTACAGATAAAAGGAAGAAATAAGGAATGAAGACGACAGGTTTGTTACTCAGATATCTACTAGAAGTTATATAACCAGAGGTTTCTTAGAAATGGATCCTACAGTTTTGCTTATAAGATGGTCACAAGTTTGTACACAAAGATATAGTTAGCATGTTATGCTTAAAGGGGCTCTACCATTGAGAAAGTCATTTTTAGATAAGCACATCCTTGCTTAGCCTTTAGAAAGGCTACTCCACACCTACCTTTTGTATGTAAATTGCCTCAGTAGATTTTGAATGAGTCCGTTTTTATGCACATGTTAATGAGCTTCCACCGTGCACCGGAAGTGTCTGTGATCACAGTCTGCTCTATGTGTATGTACAGCAGAGTCTGCTGTGCTGATGACTCCTCTGTTATACATACACATACAGCAGTGCACAGAGACACTTCCGATGCATGGTGGAAGCTCATTAACATTTGCATAAAAACGGACTCCTTCAAAATCTACTGAGGCAATTTACATACAAAAGGTAGGTGTGGAGTAGCCTCTCTAAAGGCTATGCAAGGATGTGCTTATCTAAAAATGACTTTCCCAATGATAGAGCCCCTTTAAGGGTAAATAACAAATGTTTCCCATTATGTTATTTCATGTGTCATTCTCTCATTTGTTCTTCTTCTTGCTATTTCTATCCCAATATATCAGGTGGGACCATTGCACATTAACAGGGTGATTTCGGCTTTTGTGACATGCTGTTCTATTGGCGTCTATGGAGATCTAGGTGTCCTGATGAAGATGCATGGACTATACCACATAGAGTCTGAACAGGAAGAAACACGGTTAACATTGATGATTAAACAGGCTCAATTCATACGGTAATCTTCATGCCTGTGATGTCGGTAGGCCAAGTCGCTGACTGCATCTCCTCTATTCTTCCATAGCCTGACTGCAACTCCTGCTTTGGCTTCTTCATAAATGGCTGACGGTCATGGCCAGTCAGCAGCAATAAACATCTTCTAAGCAGCTCACTGCTCAGCTTCCCTGACTGTACTCTTAGGGTATATTAGTTTATTTAGGAGAATAGGGAGCAGGCAGAGATGGTACTGGCTCTAGCTTCGCTGAAGCCTCAAGTCACTGATCGCCAAGCACGAGACGAGAAAGCTGGGATAAAGCTAAAAATCAAGATGAAGTCTGATCAAAAGAAAACGGAAAGTACAGTATACCTATAACTGAAGATGGCCATGGGATGGGATGCGGTGATAGAAAGTTGTATTTTCAAATAAGGTTTTATGTAGGTCCTTAACACCTTATGGTTATGCCTGGTGGTCTATCTGCAGATCAATCATACTGATTTTACACATATATTGCAAACTTTTTAGAAGATATGTGACCTACATCAACAAGGAGAACTCCTATCTGCTAGCACGTAGTGAGAATTTCAATCTTTAGTACATACAGCGCACACAAAGCACTCTCTATGGCAAAGCTGCTAGAAAGTTAGGTTTGTTCAGTCTGTTCAATACAGGGAGGAAAATAAAACATTATTTTCTAACAGGATTGTGCACGGAGCGATTGAGAGGCTCTTTTCACATCTCCTCTATGCGCTTCCCATGCCACAGTGAGTGGCAAGGCTTTGCGTGCCTGGCATGGTGCCAGTTGACAGCCCAGCTGGATATCAGTGCACATCGTGACCTCCCTCCTGCAGCGTGTCACTTCGCAATCGTTTCCGCAGTAGAAAGTTTATTCAACCTCTCTCTGGAAATTCAGTGGACCGGCCATCATTCTGCTATTTAATCAGAGGGGGACATTTTATTTTTCTGACAGCACTAAAGCCAGAGAGCAAATCCTAATGAACAGCTTGATACAAGCGGAATTTCTAATGTTTTAGCCTCAATTAATTCTGCTGTCAAAACAAATGACTGCTCTTAGCTCTGCTATGGTAAAGCTGGGTCAGGAAAGGTCAGGCCTGGGAGTACACAATCGAGCTATTTTTCAGGGTTTTTATACAAGCTTTCCAGATCCAGCCCCATGATGGATTTATAATGCTGTATGGACAAACAATACACCTGCATTCCCATGTAAGCTGAGGAGCGAGCATGCAAACCTTTCACTGGCACGCACACCCTATGCTACAAACAATACGAAATATTACCTTATGTACACCCATTATTCAAAGAGGTCACAGTAAAAACTGCGCTGCTCAATAATACAACTGTATACATATCCACTATAGGTGCCGTGGAACACCGAGCATTACGGGCATGACATTATGAAAAATGTAAAGGGGTCCTCCTCACTCAAATGCTGTGATCTCTTCAAGCAGCTGATGGTCAGGACCCAAGTGAGACTCCTCCGATATTCAATTCCTTTGCAATTACCCTCTGGCTTCAGCAGTCTCACCCCCATTATACTTACCTGTCTTCCTCCTGTCCATTGCTGAGAGATCGCCGTTTTTGTCACTATGGAAATGAGCTCTTTGGATCAATGAGGGTGTTGCTATTTTGCCAAGGAGATAAGCAGAAACACTCTCATTGCTCCAAAGAGCTCATTTCCATACCAACAAAAATGGTGATATGGTGAAACGGAGGCAGCGATTTACAAGGGGAAAACACCATCTAGTTCAGGTGATCCTAACCTACCTACCTACCTATCAGGCTGGGTTCTGGCGACAGACTCCCTTTTAAGAGATGCAGAATATGCCCGATTTTCTTAAAATTCTTAGAGGGAGGGTTTCCGGGCAAAAAAATCTTAAAAAAAAAAAAAAAAGTCTTTTAGCGCTATTAATGGGATAATAAGTGCACCCAAGCACCTTTAGCAGTGTTTTACGTGATTTCTAGTTTTCTCTGGGAGTACGTGGCATCATGCTGCCTTAGCTAATGCAATGCATTATGGTAGTCTTAGGTTCTCCCTCTTACTCCTCCCCTCCCCTCCCCTGTTCCTAACACCCCTCCCTGTCTCCCTGACTATCCCGTCCACTAGTAGCCCTTCCCAACTAACTCAGCATCACCCCCCATTATACTTACCTGTCTTCCTCCTGTCCAGACTTCCTTCTGTGGGGAACGGCTCTTCCTCTTCTTTGATTCTGCCAGTGCCTGCGCAGCAGACCCGTCACTGTGCTGTAGCCTTCACTCCATCTCTTCTGCACAAGCATGGGCAGCTCCTTTGGGCTCCAATAGAGATGGATTGTTGGCTACAGTGCAAAGCCAGGACTCTGGCTCTTTTGCACACGCCCTGGCAGACGTCACAGAAAAAGGAGGAGCCATTCTCCACAAGAGGAAGTCTGAAAGGAAGAGAGGCAAGTATGATGGGGTAGAGGGGGGTTAATTGAGTAGTGACGTTCCGTTACCGAAAACAAACAGCTGAATTGTTGTCTCATCTGACCACAGCACCTTCTCCCAATGACTCTCAGAATCATCCAGATTAGTCAGATGAGACAAAAATTTAATTCTTTGGCATTAACTTAACTCTCTGTGTTTGGGGGGGAGAAATGCTGCCTGTGACCAAAGAACACCGTCCCCACTGCAAAGCATGGAAGTGGAAAAATTATGTTTTGGGGATGTTTCTCTGCTAAGAACACAGGACTACTTCACCGCATCAATAGGAGAATGGATGGAGCCATGTTGCGTAAAATCCTGAGTGACAGCCTCCTTCCCTCCACCAGGACATTAAAAATGGGTCATGGCTGGGTCTTCTAGTAGTACTATGACCCAAAACATACAGCCAGGGTGACAAAGGAGTGGCTCAAAAAGAAGCACATTAAGGTCATGGCGTGTCCTAGCCAGTCTCCAGGTCTTAATCTCATAGAAAACTTATGGAGGGAGCTGAAGCTCCAAGGTGCCAAGCGACAGCCTCAAAATTTTAATGATTTAGAGATGATCTACAAAGAGGAGGGGACCAATATAGCTCCTGATGTGCGCAAATCTCATCATCAACTACAAACAACGTCTGACCACTGTGCGCGCCAACAAGGGTTTTGTCACCAAGTATTAAGTCTTGTTTGTGAGAGGGATCAAATACTTATTTCTCTATTCAAAATTCAATAAATTTATAAAATTTATACAATATGATTTTCTGGATTTTATTTTTGATATTCTCTCACTGTTAAAATTAGATTACCCTTAAAATTATAGACTGTTCATGTCTTTGTCAGGGGGCAAACTTACAAAATCGGCAAAGGATCAAATAATAATTTCCTATACTGTATAAAAACAATGAAATACACACAGAAAAGGTATAACTGAGGCTATAACATTTCTCAACGGTTTCAGGATTTCTGATTGCTCTGAGTGAATGTAACCAGGACTGCTTACATCCCAAGGCTGTATGAGACAATGCATGGCATCCAGCGCAGAGCTAAACACACAGACACATATCTGGATTAGCAAAGTCACCAAGTTCATGAAAATGGTGAAGAATTAATAGACAAAGCATATTACAAACCTGCATAACTTATTATATAATAACTTTGAATAAACTGAACTTACTTAAGACCACCCAAGACATTGACTTTAGTATTTGTAAGTGCCTAAGGAACCAGCATGAAGGAACCTAAATGCTACACATACCAACATGGATGCACAGACTAGTTTGGAGTGGTATGTTAATGGTTAGAAGTAATTAAAAAACTTTTAAACTGCTCATGAAAACTTTTCATTGGTATAAAGTGTCTGACTGCGCCTTCAAAGTTTTCCAATGTAGTTTATAAGGTGAGGGCAGGCGGTGGGAGAAGCTGTAGAAGACTTGCGTGTCTCTCCTAATAGCAGAAGGCTGACTGGGCATGCACAACAGGCTCCCACCAGCTAAACATTGACGCTCCAGGGGAGGGGGAACAATGTGCCGCTTCCCAAATAAATCAGGCACGACATTCACCAGTCTCTGAACCCACGTGGGAATAACAAACAACAATGACACACGACATCTCACACAGCACAACATGACCTGTCACACAGATATACCAGCCAGGAATCATCCGTTCATGTACATGCCGGTACAAGGAAGACGCACTCACCGGGTCTCTCTTTCCCCGTGCCTTTAGATTCTGCAAACTTCTCCAGTAAACTGTCCACAGTGATGTTTTCCATGTTATTTATGAAGTCTTCATGAACCTGGAAAACAGTGATTAAAAGTAAAATGAATGGTTAGGAATATATAATAGGACATTATAATATTGTAATGTGTATGTATGATTATTATCCAGACAGAGTATATTCTATATAATAGTACATTATAACGGTGTGTAATGTGTATGTATGGTTATTATCTAGACAGAAAATATTCTATATAATAGTACATTATAACAGTGTGTAATGTGTATGAATAGGTATGAATCCAGACAAGGAGTATAAACTATATATAATAGTACATTATAATACTGTGAATGTCTATGTATGGTCATTATCCAGACAGAGTATATTCTGTATACCAATATAATAGTACATTGTAACAGTGTGTCACCTATGAATAGATATGAATCCAGGCAGGGATATTATTATATATAATCTAATTATTTTAATTCTATATCTAATTCTATATCTAATATAATCTATTATTATAATGCATTATAATAGTATGTAATGTGTATGACTAGTCAGTATCCAGACAGGGATTATAATGTCTATTTATATACATTATAATCTAGACCGAGAACAAAATATAATTTAATATATAATTTATATAATAGAGTGTAATGTCTATAAATGGTTATCAAAATAGACCAGGAGGATAACCTATATATAATGGCACATTATAATAGTGTGTAATGTGTATGAATGGTTATTTGACACACAGACAGCATAATATAATAATATATTTTACGCAGTGTTGCCTGTGATCCATGCATGTACTCCTTTTTTAATAAACTGTACTCTCATTTCCGTTTTTTGCCTAAGATCAGTGAAGAAAAACGGATTCCACACGGATCCATGAAAAACGCTTTCAAGAATCATCATGGTCGTGTAAATATAGCCTAAGGGTATAGCCATCAGGAGAATGTGCAATATATACTGTGTGGCAATAGTGATGTGGACGCTGCCTTTAGTTCAGGTGTTTCAGCCAGACCTGCGGCAGAATCAGGCACATAGCCATGTAATCCCCACAGACAAGCAATGGTAGAAGTCATGAAGAGCTCGGTGACTTTAAGGCTACATGCACACATAGTGATTTCCAACAGAAAATCTGTAGTGTGAGAGTAAAGCAGCAAAGTAAATATCTAAAGGAGACTAAAGGGTTACTCCTATCTCCAAAAAATGCCGTCAAGATGGAAATCAATTTCAATATTACTAAATGTGGATGATTTGTAAGATTTTCAATGAGGCCCTTGTTATGCCATTGCACTATTTTGGTATATTTGTCACATATGCACTAGTGTTTCTGGTTGGCCATGGTTGAACCTTCAGGGTTACTTCATGGCCGATGTTGCTTGAGTAAGTCCTTGGCCTTAATGTGCCACAAAACTAAATTGCTAAGATGAATTTCTCCATTTTGCATCCTTGAAACTTGAGACTATTTGCATGAATGTGCTTATGTGCAAATCACCAACAAGCCCAAATGCTTAGCTTAATGGTCTTTGTGCTGGAATGAGCGGAGCAGCCTATTAAAAGATGTGAAGAGTTATAGAGGGTGGAGGTGGCGACATGTCCTCTTCAAACAGGTGTTCCTCAGATCACACATATAAGACATGAAGATACTGTTGTATAGCAGCGTGTTATGTTTCAACGCTATAAATCTGACAGGCTAAATCACTAAAGCGTAAGGGCAGCAGTTCTCAGCGGAGTGGTGTGCCCCGTCAGCTGTTACCGCTCTACGGCGAGCTCAACAAAGTCAATGGGTCAGAGCGCTCAGATAATCACTTCTGCCCCTTCATTTTAGTGACTGATAGCGGACTCAGCACCCTGACCCCCATCAATCAAAACTTCTGATGTGTCATTATAACAGGTCAAAACTTGTTAGAAAGTTTCAGTGCACATTAGTAAATACACATGTACATGCACACTATATTACTGTCAGCAGCATAAATCATAACAACCGCCATAGTGCACTTACCTGGCCTATCTGAATATGGACCTCACTAACAGAATGGGAAAAACAGCCGATGATCTCCTTCACTCGAATGAGATGCGCCTCCTCAATGTCCTGAAATTTCTGAAAAATCAGAACCACAAAAAGTTAGTAATTGAGAACGAACCCCCCTGTCCTATACGCAAGGATTCGACACGACCACATTCATAGTATGTACTACTTAAATAGACTATAAACAGTAAAGCTCCGCACCAACCTGACAAGGGGTGAAATCATTCTAATAAGATGGTTGTTGAGGTACGACATATATGTTTCATGGGAAAGATTTTCATGTGCACTTTTGGAAATGTAATTCCTGAGCTAAAAGACAAGTGGTGAGTTACTACATGGTTGGCCACCTGAATCAAACTGTATTCGCCTTGTGAATCGTCCCCTCCGTTGCATAGAAAGCACAGTTTTTGTCAATATGCAAATCGTTTCTTTGGGACAATAAGGGTGATGATCCAAAGAACTCATTTGCATATCGACAAAAATTGTGATATCTCAGCAACGGAGGCGACAATTCACATTGGGAAAACACTGACTCAGATGACCCTAACCTATCTATCTGAAAGGCTGGGTTCTGATGACACAATCCCCATAAAGAGGTATTCCCATGTCCCTTGCTCACCAGCCTTCGCTGCTGCAAAGAGTTCTTTCTTCCTGGTTTTTGACAACAATTGGTGGGCGGGGTTTCATATGCATAGCCATACTGTCCGACTACCTCCAGTTTGGCTCCGCCCCCAAATTAGTGTGTAGCTTCACCCACCACATAGTGTGATCCTATGGGACGACTGAAGGGCCTGTGATGTCATCAAAGGTCCTATAACACTTGGATTTAGCTTGTTCTATATAGTGTCGGCTAAATCCTAGTGGGCTAAGGGACCAGGTCCTTCTATCCACTAGCTTTTAGCCCGCTCTATATAAGAAAGCTAAATCCTAGTGAGCAGAGGGACCGGGTCCACTAGGATTTAGACCGTTTTATATAAGAAAGAAGCACTCATTTCCCCCCATTTCCTTTATCTGAGAGCAGGAAGCTAGGTCACATGTGTGGTGTAGACACAGGAACAGCTACAGACACAGGCTTGCTCCCGTGCACTTAACCCCTCCTCCCTGAGAGCAGGCAGCTATGTCACTTGACATTTGAGCAGATAATAACAAGGGCTATAGAAATGCAGTGTCAACAATGAAGTGAATAAATTAAGATAGTGGACAAACAAAGCAGTTTTGCTGAAGCAGTGTATTTAGGAAAAGTCTTACATTCACATTAACAAGCTGTATAGCTAGGATTAGAGATGAGCGAACACTAAAATGTTCGAGGTTCGAAATTCAATTCGAACAGCCGCTCACTGTTCGAGTGGGTTTCGAACCCCATTATAGTCTATGGGGAACATAAACTCGTTAAGGGGGAAACCCAAATTCGTGTCTGGAGGGTCACCAAGTCCACTATGACACCCCAGGAAATGATACCAACACCCTGGAATGACACTGGGACAGCAGGGGAAGCATGTCTGGGGGCATAAAAGTCACTTTATTTCATGGAAATCCCTGTCAGTTTGCGATTTTCGCAAGCTAACTTTTCCCCATAGAAATGCATTGGCCAGTGCTGATTGGCCAGAGTACGGAACTCGACCAATCAGCGCTGGCTCTGCTGGAGGAGGCGGAGTCTAAGATCGCTCCACACCAGTCTCCATTCAGGTCCGACCTTAGACTCCGCCTCCTCCAGCAGAGCCAGCGCTGATTGGCCGAAGGCTGGCCAATGCATTCCTAGTCAGTTTTGCTCAACTACACATCTAATGCACACTCGGCACTGCTACATCAGATGTAGCAATCTGATGTAGCAGAGCCGAGGGTGCACTAGAACCCCTGTGCAAACTCAGTTCACGCTAATAGAATGCATTGGCCAGCGCTGATTGGCCAGAGTACGGAATTCGGCCAATCAGCGCTGGCTCTGCTGGAGGAGGCGGAGTCTAAGGTCGGACCTGAATGGAGACTGGTGTGGAGCGATCTTAGACTCCGCCTCCTCCAGCAGAGCCAGCGCTGTTTGGCCGAATTCCGTACTCTGGCCAATCAGCGCTGGCCAATGCATTCTATTAGCCCGATGAAGTAGAGCTGAATGTGTGTGCTTAGCACACACATTCAGCTCTACTTCATTGGGCTAATAGAATGCATTGGCCAATCAGCGCTGGCCAATGCATTCTATTAGCTTGATGAAGCAGAGTGTGCACAAGGGTTCAAGCGCACCCTCGGCTCTGATGTAGCAGAGCCGAGGGTGCACAAGGGTTCAAGTGCACCCTCGGCTCTCCTACATCAGAGCCGAGGGTGCGCTTGAACCCTTGTGCAGCCTCAGCTCTGCTACATCAGAGCCGAGGGTGCGCTTGAACCCTTGTGCACACTCTGCTTCATCAAGCTAATAGAATGCATTGGCCAGCACTGATTGGCCAGAGTACGGAGTTCGGCCAATCAGCGCTGGCCAATGCATCCCTATGGGAAAAAGTTTATCTCACAAAAATCATAATTACACACCTGATAGAGCCCCAAAAAGTTATTTTTAATAACATTCCCCCCTAAATAAAGGTTATCCCTAGCTATCCCTGCCTGTACAGCTATCCCTGTCTCATAGTCACAAAGTTCACATTCTCATATGACCCGGATTTGAAATCCACTATTCGTCTAAAATGGAGGTCACCTGATTTCGGCAGCCAATGACTTTTTCCAATTTTTTTCAATGCCCCCGGTGTCGTAGTTCCTGTCCCACCTCCCCTGCGCTGTTATTGGTGCAAAAAAGGCGCCAGGGAAGGTGGGAGGGGAATCGAATTTTGGCGCACTTTACCACGCGGTGTTCGATTCGATCATGGCGAACACCCTGATATCCGATCGAACATGTGTTCGATAGAACACTGTTCGCTCATCTCTAGCTAGGATCCTTGTTATGGGACAACCCCTTCAAGCAATCACTGCAGGGGATATGTATGGACAGTCACACTCTAAGAAGGTAGAATGTTACAGCAGCTGTTCCCATTGATCATTTTAACACCACCAACGTAAATTTAGGAAAATATACTGTGTGAGTTACTTGTTAGAGGAGTGTAAATGTGGGGCCTTTTATGTGCCCCACATTTATGCCTTTTATGTGCCAGTGATACACAGTTGTCTGTGCACCCCATTTGCCACATTTTACAAAGGTGGGAAGAGATGCTTAGGCGGGACAAACTTCACGATAACTAAGGCCAGAATCTCGGGCAAGTTATACCAGAAACCAACATCAGTCCCTGAATGGTGCGGACTTTAATTCTGGCCAGAGCTACTTAGTAATAGAGGCACAAAAAATCTGAGCAGCCGTGATAAATAACATTAACACATGGCGACATGATTTTTAAGGCGTAATATGGAAAAAGTTGCAAACAAATAAAACTGATGGCAGTTAACGCAACACCAAAACTAAAGGAATTAAAATATATGTGAAATGGGCAGGGACTAGTCATTTTAGCACTGAAGTCTCATCAAATACACAAACTAAATGGAAAGTTACATGCGTGTCAAAAAAAAAAAAAAAAAAAAAAAAATTCCACTAGGTGGCAGAGCTCACCGCACATTACACTGTACAGCTTAACAAAAATACAAAATAAAGATCAAGCACAAACCACATGAACATACAGTATATAGTAGATCCATACAAGTCCACACGGGTGACAGTAGGAGGGATCTACTGACAATTATTCATCATATTTTCCCTCTTATCTCTTCGATTTTAACTTTGGATTTTAAAATTGTGAAGACGGGTTGTCGGGCTCTTAAGGGAAGAAACAAAAATGCTGCAACTATTATTTATATTAAAAAAAAAAAAAAAAAAAAAAAAAAACCCCGGCAACACTGCCACAAAATCCACAAAAAAAACAGCAGAGAGAAAAGTTCTGCACAGAGGAACTTTTCCTCGATGCCGGTTTTGCAATAAAAAAATGGTGGAAATGGAATGGACACTGGTTGGATGCCATTACATTGTGGTTTTTCAATGCAACGCTGAGAACCTGCACCAGAACAGAGCACTTTTAGCATATGTAACATGGATTTCACCATAGATTTTGTTCTTATAACCACAGATTTCAGGACGTAGGTTTTTGGAGATGAGAGAATGATCCAAGGGTTTATTCTTATTGGTATATTTGGAGTTTGTAGGAAATTGTTCTCCTAACACAAGAAAATTGCCATCCGCCTCATGGAGGGATTTACCTTCCTCTGGATCAACACTGGAACAAAATACAGTACCCGCACCTTAATCTGACATTGCACGTGAGCACAAAAATTTACTGAATGCCTCACCAAGAGGGTTGGAAACGCCTGTTCTATAGTCATCTGTAGATCCCACCTCTTGGACTTGCAGCAATCATTCATGGTAAATCTTGTAAATGCGCCATAAACATCAGAAACAAATATACCTTTAAAGGGGGTCTTGTCAGATTGTTCAAGGCTACCAGGCTAAATATATTATATATATATATATATATATATATATATATATATATATATATATATATATATATATATATATATATATATATACACATATACATATACATATACATATATATATATACACTCACCGGCCACTTTATTAGGTACACCATGCTAGTAACGGGTTGGACCCCCTTTTGCCATCAGAACTGCCTCAATTCTTCGTGGCATAGATACAACAAGGTGCTGGAAGCATTCCTCAGAGATTTTGGTCCATATTGACATGATGGCATCACACAGTTGCCGCAGATTTGTCGGTTGCACATCCATGATGCGAATCTCCCGTTCCACCACATCCCAAAGATGCTCTATTGGATTGAGATCTGGTGACTGTGGAGGCCATTGGAGTACAGTGAACTCATTGTCATGTTCAAGAAACCAGTCTGAGATGATTCCAGCTTTATGACATGGCATTGCATTATCCTGCTGAAAGTAGCCATCAGATGTTGGGTACATTGTGGTCATAAAGGGATGGACATGGTCAGCAACAATACTCAGGTAGGCTTTGGCGTTGCAACGATGCTCAATTGGTACCAAGGGGCCCAAAGAGTGCCAAGAAAATATTCCCCACACCATGACACCACCACCACCAGCCTGAACAGTTGATACAAGGCAGGATGGATCCATGCTTTCATGTTGTTGACGCCAAATTCTGACCCTACCATCCGAATGTCGCAGCAGAAATCGAGACTCATCAGACCAGGCAACGTTTTTCCAATCTTCAATTGTCCAATTTCAATGAGCTTGTGCAAATTGTAGCCTCAGTTTCCTGTTCTTAGCTGAAAGGAGTGGCACCCGCTGTGGTCTTCTGCTGCTGTAGCCCATCTGCCTCAAAGTTCGACGTACTGTGTGTTCAGAGATGCTCTTCTGGCTACCTTGGTTGTAACGGGTGGCTATTTGAGTCACTGTTGCCTTTCTATCAGCTCAAACCAGTCTGGCCATTCTCCTCTGACCTCTGGCATCAACAACGCATTTCCACCCACAGAACTGCCGCTCACTGGATGTTTTTTCTTTTTCGGACCATTCTCTGTAAACCCTAGAGATGGTTGTGCGTGAAAATCCCAGTAGATCAGCAGTTTCTGAAATACTCAGACCAGCCCTTCTGGCACCAACAACCATGCCACGTTCAAAGGCACTCAAATCACCTTTCTTCCCCATACTGATGCTCGGTTTGAACTGCAGGAGATTGTCTTGACCATGTCTACATGCCTAAATGCACTGAGTTGCCGCCATGTGATTGGCTGATTAGAAATTAAGTGTTAACGAGCAGTTGGACAGGTGTACCTAATAAAGTGGCCGGTGAGTGTATGTATATATATATATATATATATATATATATATATATATATATATATATATATATATATATATATATTAGTGCAGTCACAGATGGTATAACCACTTTAAGGGGGTATTTTAAATTACTCCTATGGGTGGTCCAAAGCTTTAGGAGCTCCCATATAAATGAGTGGGGGAGAGTCGCACACTGGCAGCCACATCTCCATCTGTAGGTTGCAGAGGAGGGATCAATAGCTATGAACCATATATGGCATTTCTTAAGAATTAAATATCCCTTTAAAAGTGAGTTTGTCAGATTGTTCATGGCTACAAGGCATTGATCTAAAAGATCTGTGCAAATACACCATTAGCAGTACAAACAAGATCGCAAGTGTCCCAAGTCCTGCGAGTGCTCTGGTCTCTTTTCCTGGAAGGCATATAAATAAGAGTCCTATAAGTAATAAATGGTAACATGAGATGCCTGTAGCCTGCATCAATACATATGATAGATCTGTGCATCTGCATTTCCTAGCCGCTCTCCTTGATCCAAGTCTCTAATGTATAAGTTATTGCACTGACGGCAAATATAGAGCTCAGCCCAAAACTAATGGCATGTCTAAAAGCAAGCAGTATCTTCACTATATCCTCATGAAGCCAATACTATCATTTCTACTGAGGGAGACAAGTCTACACCTGCTGAAGACATCTCCTATGGAGAAAACCAGTATCTGCATTGTCAGGGCACATACGGGCATAATTCACATTGGAATCTGATGCACTAAAAAGAGTAGAGAATATTAGAGATAAATACATCTATGTAAGCCACGCAAACAGGAAAAAGTCTGCAGGAAACGTGATGGGTGAGACCAATGGTGCCGACATCAGCAAAAATAAAAGCAGCATCCTGCAGCGTGAAGTCCGGGATCGCCCTTGTTGTCAGCAGACTGACTAGGAATTCCACTGCGGCTTCCAATGTCCTACTGCAAAACCAACACCATATACTCCATAATAATGTAATGGAGTGCCTGGTGACACATAACAGTACTATACCCCAAACAGCATACAATTACAGGGATTCATCTGATCTCTACAGGGATCAAGTTTCTATTTTTAAGCTTTTTGGCCTTCTATACTTTCAGGTCTCTGCTCACAATGGTCTTTATAATGGAGCCATGACAAAACTAAGGAGTGGTTCTTGATCATATCTTAATGGATATCAACTGAGTTATAAAGAGAAGCGCAGCCAGAATAGCAATGCAGACCTAAAGAGTGCCTGTGTTTTCTACAAGCCATCGTACATGGTGCCCTATCAGTTTTTCTGCCTCTAAAATCCTCTTTATGACTACACCATATTTTGCATTTGTCTCTGAGGCTGTGGGCATGTTCAATAAAGAGCAATTTGTCTCCCTCCCCTATTCCTTACAGACAGTACTTGTTTCTTTACATGTAATTCTGCCACTAGTAAATGTATGATAGCAAACAAATAGCTGAGAAAAACCCAAGTGACCATAATACAGGAGGATCCAGGAACATGAAAGCAAATTCCTGGATAAATACGTGCAAGCAAGCGTGTAAAACACAAGAAACAAATTCATGAGAACAGTCTGAATAGTCACTTTCTATCTGTGAATATCATGTCATCTGCAATCATACAAGCAGACAGAAGTAGATACAAGTACATAGAAGACTCTTCTTACATTGTAAAAAGTGAGATTTGCACAATGTTTAGTCCTTTACACAGAGCAGGCAGTCTGCAGACCTCTATATGGAGCCTATGAAGAGAATCAACCCCTCCCCTCTCCGTTCACTGTGTGAAGATGTAACAGAACCTCCCTCTCCACTCACTGCGAAGACATCTTGTTTTGGTTGGTACCTATGGACAAATCTTCCCTGGTAACAGGTACTGAACTTCAAATTAGCTAGAAGGGATATTTCTAGTGGGAGGAACTTTAGAGAGGTTTTCTGTGTAGTAGTTGGACATCAATACTACAATTCATATATTTAAGGATAGGCCATTGATTCTAAATTTCTGGAAAACCCAACATTGCCTGCTCCTGTTGGACACACCACCTGACAATACAGAACCTAAATAGCATATTAGACATCAAAACTAACTGCACTTATTGCTCAAGGGGAGGTGAGGCTAGTGAAAAAATCCAAATGTGCCAGACTCAGCTCCTATTAAAGGATACAAAGAACTGGACTAAAAGTAATTTTCTGTTGATACATTCCCTTTAACATGACTGACGCTTACATTGTAGGAGAGACAAGTTTCTGCCAACATATCTGGCTACAGTTTTCTCACCTCATCCTGTTTAGAACACATGCATGTTTAGCTGAGTCCTCAATATATAACAAATAAATGGGGAGAATCCCCCCCAGCCTAGTGGACTCCTAAGCTTAGAGTCATTACAAGGCAAGCGGAATCTTTTCCCAAGAAGCTCAATAGGCTTAGGATCAACCGCGCATAGATTGTGGGAGGCCAGATAAATAAGTTTCAGTTTATCTGTTACAGACAGTAAGCAGGGTTACATTAATGGCGGCTATTTATCGGGGCTCCCAGACCAGCGAATGTTCAGAATATACCGGAATTCAGACTATTCAGATTTAATTAAGTTGCCTACGAGTGGAATTTGTGGTGAACAACCAGAGAGGCGACCTGCAGATCTGCTCCTATTAGACGAAAAATTCCAGGGCTAAAGCAGCAACCGGTTTATAAATGCTTAAACAGCAAACTGTCCAAGCTTGTGGTAGAACAAGTTGACCTCTTTTGGCATTTTACATAGAAAATTAAGTGTACACAGGGGTGTGGTGTTCTGCATTAATCCAGATGGCATGGCTGAACAGGTGCCAGGCACCGGTTACTCATAACAACCTGTTCACGTCACTGCTGCTAAAAGCTCAGATACACATCACCTCTTCCAAAACTCAAGTGTTTTACAGACATGGCAGCCTTCCATTAAGTCTCTACAATTTACTGAAATGTAAAGATAATCCTCTTGAAAAACAGATTTGGAAATTGACACTTCACAATCCACAGCGGTGATCTCCAAACTATGACTCGCCAGCTGACGCAGAACAACAACTCTCAGCATGGCCTTCTGGAACTAGTTGGAGTTTCACAGCTGTAGGGTTTGAGAAATCCACTGATCTACAATATCGTGAGAGGTTACCTGTCGTATAGTTCTTAAAAGGGAACTAAGGGCTGGTTCACGCGGGGCAAGAGGGGGCGGATTTTGACAATAGAGGTCTATGTAGACCGCTAGCAAAAAATAGAAGCATACTGTCCTTTCTTCAGGCGGATTCCTCGGCGATAGCAGAGCAAGTGAAACCCCGCCCACTAATGTGCCGAGAAAACCAGGAAGTGAAGAGAGCACACAAGCGTGATGGGAATACCCCTTTAAGAATTAAATATCCATTTAAAAGTGTGTTTGTCTGATTGTTCACGGCTACTAGGCATGTATCTAAAAGATCTGTGCAAATACACCATTAGCCCATTCATTTGGGCCTAATTCGGAGTGGCCGCGACGGAATGTGTTCACGTGGAACCCCGTGTGAACTAGCCCTTATAGAAATGCAGATTTACTACCACTATTGTAACTTTATTGTTAAAAATATATATATATATATATATATATATATATATATATATATATATATATATATATTAGGGATAAATGCAGAGTACATAAAGAAAAAGTAGCAGAAGAATAACAAAAAAAGGGAATAAAATTGAATTGAAAAGAGGGGAAATAGTATAGTATAATAGAAAAGGGGAAAAAGGAGATACCATGGAAAGAACATATATGTGGGATTGCTAAAGAAAGAAATCCATTCTAAAATATATCACCAAAAGATAAAGTTTTGCTCAGGCACTCTTGGTGCTAAAGGTTTAACCAAGAATGACTAAAGTTTCATGGGTGACCAGTGTAAGCCTCTGTTCACATTTATGTTGGAGATTGCATTAGGAGCCTCGGTTTCAGATTCCATACAAAGGGCCAAATTGAACGGTACAGCACATGTGGTAAAATGATGAACACGGACCCCGTTTTAGCCAGTGGACACATTACTTTAGATACTGTGTTTCTCAGTAAGAGACCCTGCTATTGGAAGCTCAGTGCTCAGCTATAACTCGTGGAGAAACATGAGACATTACATAGTACCTATTGAAACAAATGGAAGAGATAGGCACATAAAATGACCCAAAATTACAAATTTGAAAATCAAAAATAACAGCACTCATAACCATTATGACTGTCACGTAGTGGACAGAGGGCCCAGAAAAGTCTTGGCTTTGATAGTTGGCTGGTCATGTCCAAAGTGGTGGTTCAGCCATGTGAGCCTGTAATGTGGTACTTAACATTATATTGTGGATGGCAGACAGCCCTGAAGGCATTAGAGGGTTAAAGAAGTAAACGTCATACATAAGAACTAGCTGGACTCCTACACAGACGCCAGAATATAGATGTGCGGGACTGATTAACTTAGGAAGCTTATTATAATAGAGTATATTAACTAGCGCCATATCTGACAATAGATCACAGCTCCACCGTCCTCAGTTAATGAGTAACATTCCTTCCTGCTGATGCTAAGAACACTATTATACCCAGAAAGTATCACAAAGGACTGTAACGATATGCAAAATAGCAGTGAAAATCAGAGCTATGATATCCGCTAACGTTACAGCGGGGCCTACTGATATTACATACTATACAGTAAATGCACTCTCCCTCTCTAGTATCACACACTTACACAACCACAAAGCCTCTGCCTTGGCTGCATAGAAACAATTTCTCAGGGCATGGTGTAAATGAGAACTGCCGAACATAATGGTTGTAAAGTATTCAGTCTCCAAAAACATTCTTTGGCTAGGTTCACATTAGTGTCAGAGCCTGGTTTGGAGAATGCTATCTGCGCAGCTACAATAATGACGGAAACCCGACTGACCCCATTATAGCAGGGCTGAGGAGTCGGAAGGTCAAACCAACAACTCCAAATTCTCTATTTCTCCACAGCCTGACATTGGCTCCTCCATAAATAGCTGACAGCCATGTTCAGGGAGAAGAAGAAGTAAAGCACCTGGAATTCACAAAAAAGGCAATAATTGAATTCCTATGAAAATTTGCAATCAATCTAAGATTAATAACTGTATAAAATAATTCATTTAGAAGCCAGAGTCGGAGCAGATAACTTTTTCCAGCTCTACCCAATACTGGCCCCAATTATTTATTTTGCTGTCCATATAAAGGACACAAAAATAAAATCAATGGAAATACCATCACAGACGTGAGCCGAGCCTTTAGGGCCACAGGTTACTGCTTACAGTCATGGAGTCCGAACCCCTGCCTATCAGTCTGGGAAATCTAACACTCTCCATAGACTGCTAGGTTATTAGTGTAATGATCCTATAACCCTCTAGAGAGTGCTTACTATTATCATACCAGGAAACACAAAGGTAGTTTCCAAATGTAGTGACATCATCGCCACAATCTGATGGACTTCTAATCTCTTTTCGTAGAATATTTTTTTTCCTTTTACAGTAATGTCTATTTTTCATGTGATTCCAGAATAAAACATCCGCTCACCGGGAGGCCATTAAAGCTGAAAATGCTTTTAACTACACTCCGTTAACAACAACAGCAGCGATCTCCATGTTGGCAGTTTCTGACTGCACCCCAGTCACACCTTACCCTTGATGTGTGTAACATGGGAAACCAATCCCAAACTGGTTAAAATAAATAAATAAATAATCCAATATTACACCCCCAAAAAAATGTAATGACATCATCACTACAAAGGAGTCATTCACAATGTGGAGAACAAAAAGGAAATCCTCTCCTTATTCAGCTTCCGGACTGTATTCCATCACGGCTTTCCGCGGCTGAACCCTTACTAATATTATATGTGAAAGTTTGTGTGTTTGGATGTTTGTTCCTCAATCACTCCGAAACGGCCGAATGCATTATAGTGAGATTTGCCACATACCTAGAATGGCGCCCGGAAGGAAACATAGGTGCCTTTAGATCCCTGTAGGTTGCCAGTTTTCCCCACCGCAAGCACCAAAATCATGGTCGGCGGGGGCTGAAGGACCTGCGCTGACGTCATGCCAGTCCTTTGTGCTCATCACCGATTGGAGCAAGCGATGGAGGGGGCGGAGCTGTGCAGACAAGCCAGCCACACAGCCTTCCCGCTGTTCTCTGATTGGGGCGGCCAATACAGGGGGCGGAGCTATAGCAGTTCAAGCCGGCCACCGAGCGACAGAAATAAAATGACGGCGCTTATGCGAAGTCCCGAACGTGATGGCATCGGTGGAGCCCAGCACGCGGCGTGGATGGGTGAGTCCGCCGGGGCCCCAGGGGTTGGAAAGAGGAGGAGGAACCCGTAGCATGGGGGGGGGGGGGGGGGAGAGTTTGTAGAGGCCGGGGTCGCAGCGGGAGGGGTTGGTGGTAGGGAGTGAGAGGGGTTTAGGCCGGGGGAACACCAAGAAGGGAGGCCAGGGTCATGCGTGGAGGGAGAAGGGAGACCGGCGTCACAGCGGTGGCGAGCTGGGGCTGCGCTGCAGGTCTGTCGCGCACATATTAATGGGCCCAATCCGCGGGAAGCCTAAAGCCGTGGACTGTGCGTCATGATTGAGCAGGAGGCTTATTTTTTCAGCGTCCTACTGCGATCTCAGCAGCCCACTGAAAATGGGAAGTAGAATCTGCCGCCGATTTGGATGCTCACCCCCTAAAGGGTTAAAGAGTGAATGCTATGTTCACTGTACTGCAGAACCAAGGTGAGCAGTTCTTACACATATGGTGTGAAGACTGTAGACATCTGAAAGTACAAGGCCCTAACTACCTCCGATAAGAAAATCCAATAATGTATTCGATATCCTTTCCAGCCATGAAAAGAATGTCATGGCCAAGGTGCGATACTACAGGAATGGCCAAATGGGCCCATCCCATCCCACTTGGCCTTCAAGTCAGCAGATACAGCTTTACTTTTTGGGTTGTCATAAAGCATTTAGGACATGCCATGTTGGTAACACATCTGGGACCAGTAGTTATCTTGAGCATGAAGGTCTCAGACTCTTGTCACACTTGGTGAGGTGCACCCAGGCCAAGACTATAAGGTAAGGAGGCCATGCATGAGCGAGGGTCTATCTAGTCACTTTTATAATGAGATAGCCAAGCCAAGTTAGTTCAGCTGTTTACCTTGCTACTTATGTGAATGAAGAGAGCTATGGGTGACCCCACCATGAAAGTCTGGGAACCTCCATACTAGACATAGGTGCAGGTCCCAGAGGTTAAACATCAGCCATCATGTCGTTATATCATAAGTCCAATATTGGATTGCTGCTCGTATGGAGGGTTCTTTTAAAAAAAAAATTAAATTTAAATTTTTTAAATTTTTCTTTTCTTTTTTTTTTTTTATTCTCCCCTGGAGTGCTCTAGAGGGCTCCTACAAATAATTCGAATATCCAATAAAATGACTTTTTGTTAGAAACCCTGAGCCATGAGAAGTTGACAGTTTTCACTCTCTTCAGCTAGCTTTATTATATTGGACAGGTTTGGGGTGTGAATTCCACCTGATAGGCTCCCTTTAAATAATTTACGGCAATCTGAGCCATTTCACATAGGATTTTGTTTTGGATGAAAGTCCTTTTATTGGGCACTCTAGTTTTGTAGCTCATGTATTATACAGTATGTCAATGTGATGAGCTTATGCTTATTTGGAAGAGCAAAAACAGTAACAATAATGACTTATTAAAGTACAGTAAGAACTGAACCATTATGACTGGGCTACACAGACTTTTTGTAGCGCTGCTAATTGACGTTAACTATTGAGCTTCAGCTACCGTCTAAGTGACTACATTGGTGCAGATTTATTAATTGCACCGCTGGTGTAGGCTGTGTCTCCAAGCCGGGAGATGCTATGAGCTGGTGTAGATTTCCAGCATCATTTACGCAAGATTTCTCGTGTCTGATAATAAAGCTGGTGGAGCTGATGGCCCCTTGTCACATGTATTTCTACTACACAAATCAGTCATCCTCCTAATTCACAGAGACTTCCTCGAAGCTTCTCCTAGCAGATTGGGGTCACTTCACAATGTTCTGCATCCCAACCAGGAGGAATGACAAGTATTTCATACCTTAACAGCAACCATTTGATCTATAACATAAGGCCAAAACATTATAGCAGAAGCCGGCATGACTCTTGTACTTAGCACCCGCAGTAACAAAATGGTAAATCAGTGCACTTTAAATAAAAAAATAAAAAGTAACATCAGACACCATAAAGCAATGAACACTGGTGAATGTCCTCTGTTTAGATGGGTGTTTGCAACAAATTCTCTGCAGGAATGTCAACAGTCAGGGAGCCAGATGTAAACGGACAGAAGCTCTGCAGCGCTGGTGCTGGGGGTTAGCGGGGGTACTTCACAGCACATCATTGTAATGTAATCGACAGAGGTTTACCTAAGAATAGCAATGAGCAAGAAACCAAGTACCAAATACATGAGAATTACGTGGGGTTATTTGTGCAGCATAATGCTGGTTGTACATAACTAATATGTAGGGAAAATCACCTTCTTGTTGAAGAATACAGGAAATGAAAAGAGAGAGTGGGCAAACTGCTGACAGGGGGAGATGGGAAAACCTCTAAAAATATTCTCAGTTTACAAGGGAATTACAGCATTTTTCCTTAAAACTTGACTAAACTTTTGGATGACTTTTCAGGATAAACTGCTGTGTGTGTACATGAGGAGTGACACTATAGTTGGAACATGAGTGTATGGCAGCTTTGTAAGGAGCGGGAATACCACTTATACAAAATTTTATAGGACCCTACTGCCTCACAACAGTGGATGCCGTATTATACTGTTGTATAGAGTATTGGTTCTCCCAGGGGTACCTGCTACGATGAGAAGCATTTTCCTACCCAAATAACCCCCCACCATCCTTACTTTACCAGTGCAATGATTGCTTCCATCAGTACTGATAGAGGTATTCGCTGTACTTTCTGGGACCTTGGGGAGTACGTGGTAACGCTGTTCAGTACTCACTACCCTGCTCCCTATTTCCTCTCTGCTTCAGGCACCAATTGCTGGAGAAGAACACATTTCCACAAATTTGCGAATGCAACTTCAGAAGAGAATGATCACTGCATCCTTTATACACTTCTCCAATATGTGGCGTGGGTGTTGTATGTTCTCACCTGTGCAGTCTCCGCCATCTTCTGTTCAAAGTCTGACTTGACAGCAGCATATTTCTCCACGCAGGTCTTGTAGCTCTCGGTGGCTTTTTTGGATTTTATTGCAGCCTAAAGTAAATTAATCAGATATGTAAAACTATAAAATATATCATGGAATGGATAACATGCTGAATGACAATTTCACTATACAACATACAGGGCCTTAACAGGAATGTACTGCCTTTTATTATTTATTTATTAAAACACCAGATAGAAATCCATCACTTTTTTTTTTTTTTTTTGCTAATCTGTTATTTTCTGATTGTAGACTATTTTATTCTATTTTCTGTACAAGATTATGGGGGCAGCCATCTTGCCTGCGCATCTCCTCTGATCTGTTAACAACATTTAGTGATCTGCTTTACAGCATTGTCATCACCATAAGCAGTCTGGAGCCAACTCATTGAGGGCTATGGGAGAGTTTTCTAGATATGATCTGTGCAGGGGATGAGCTGTGATATGTTCTATTGTCAGAAGTGGATGCAACGATGGTTCAGTGGTGTTACGTATAAAAGCATTATCTTCTATTGTAATGGTGTCTGTGATGTAAAAGAGGTGACTGCTGCAGAGAAAACTCCATAAGAATTGGCCAGTGGCAGGCTATTATTAGGCTCCTGGACGAAGGCATTGCGCTGAAACGCGTCTCAGTGGTGCAGAGGTCTTGCTGGTTACTTTTGGTCATGGGTATGTTTGGATGATTCATCTTTATATATATATATGGCTTTGCTTCTTTTACTAATCCGTGTCACTTGACTCCTGTACTTCTGTGTACTACATATGTCATATAAGGGCTTTGGTGGATGATAATGAGAATACAATTTAATACCTACCCACAGGATAGGGATAGCTGTCTCATTGGGGATCCCAACTGACGGCCGCCAATCAAGAAAATTGTAGTCCTTTGTACCCCAACCTCTGAAGAGCGGTCGGGCACCATGCCCAACATTGCAATCAAAACCCTATGAGACTGACGGAGATGGAGAGCACTGTACTTGGTGGCTTCTCTTCAGCAGTCCCATAAAGATGAATGACTGTGTGACCACTGCTCTATTTAGACAGAGGAACACAGGACGCCCACTGAGCAGAAGCTTATCTCCTATCCTGTGGATGTTATCTTGGCACAATCCCTTAAAAACAATAATCCCTCATGTGAACACCTAACATCCTACTCTATCCATTTCTTCCATGCAGTTACAGGAATAGAAATCATTACGGAGCACAAAAGGGATTCCACTCAGCTTTCCAGAGATCCTAAATGACATATGATATACAAGTATCAGGCATATTAGATATAATAAAAACAAAAACAAAAAACCTCAGCAAAGTATTTTAGAACCCTGCCTCTAGTAAAAACAAACTCTTTACACAATGGTCAGCAGAAATGTGCACGAGTAGGGCGTGACTACGAATTCACAACTTTAATGTTTCACATGGGTGGAGGCAGAAATACGAAACCTGAGTTGGGTAAACCCTTCTGGGGACATCTCATGAATATTTCTATGGCCTCAGTGCACATGTTGGAGGGTTAGTGAAGTCAGTGTAAATATTCAGTACAGGAAATACCTGCGTATTGACAAATGCCAAGCAAGAAAGCAAGGCCAGACTAAGTAGAGGTCAGAGAGAAAAAAAAGCCTTATTAGTACAAGGTCTGAATAAAATGTAATGGGAGTTGGATAAGAGATGTACTGGGCTATTGAGATGAGTGAGGTAATAAAAAAAAAAAAATTCTTTTTCAGAAAATAAAAAAAAATCATCAATAAATGTAAGACTTTGGGTCATCTCCTCTGAGGGTGTTATTTTGCAATCAACAAGCAAAATGAACTCTCCATTGGGGGTGTCAGAAGTTGGGATGCTTGGCTTGCATATGATAGGGGAAGGTATTTTTAGTGAGACAAAGCCTTTATAGTGAAAAATCAGGAAAGGAGAGTGACCACATGGGAAATCAGAACCCAAGATATATGGTCTGGGCTTAAAATACCATGTATGGCCAAAAACTCAGTCTGCAGACTGGGACGCGTTGTATCAGAGTGATCTATTATGCCGGGAGAGCCTGTCTGCCCGCATGTCCACTGTCCCATATTGTATATAGTATAGTACAGCACAAAGGACGTCTAGTATCATAGATCACTATGATGTAAAGAATCCTGGTCTCCTCATTGGGATCATATTAGAAAATACAGCTGCAGGTATGGACAAGATTTTTTTCAAGCATAGATTTCCCTGTGTGCATGGGGCCTAAAGTATGGCCTGCACGTTGTCGCCCAGAAAATCATAAGAAACATACAGCTTGGGGACAACATGGTGGCTCAGTGGTTAGCACTGCAGCCTTGCAGCGCTGGAGTCCTGGGTTCAAATCCTGCCAGGAACAACATCTACAAGGAGTTTGTATGTTCTCCCCGTGTTTGTGTGGATTTCCTCCCATACTCCAAAGACATACTGATAGGGAAAAAATGTACATTGTGATCCATATATGGGGCTCACAATCTACATTAAAAAAAAAACAAAAAAACATACAGCTGATCTGGATTTAAAGGTGTTGCCTCAGGGTGAGCAAGTTCACCTGACGGAAGCCAACCTGTAATATACAGAAATGCATTCCTGAGGTAGAAATACTTGAAATAAGAAGACTGATCTTTAAAGAAATTTTCCTATTTTGGAGGTACATGTTCTTTAAAGGGAGTCTGTCATCAGGGTGAAGCAAATAAAACCAGTAACACAGTTATATGGGTCAGGCTCAAATGAATGTAAAGCTTTTGTCGCCATGAATATTCATGTGTCTGTTCCTAAGATATTCATTTATTTCTCAGTATGTAAATAAGCAGTCTGGAGCACTGAGGGCGGCTTTCTTACCATGCTATGTCCCACACTGAACAAGCCAGGGGACGCAGGACAAGTTATAATTTTGGCATAGCTCGCTGGCCACTTAAGGAAAAAAAGTGTTCATGGGCAATGTGGGGTGCTGTAGTTTGGAGTCGCCCTCGGTGCTCCAAACTGCTCATTTGCATATTGTAAAAAAAATGAATATCTCGTCAATGGAAGCATGGATTATTATGGGGGAAAGACGTTATAATCAAGTGAGCCTGACCTACCTAAATGTGTTGATTGTTTAATATGCTACCCTGGTCACAGACTCCCTATAAATAAATAAAAGACATCAAAGGCCACCTCTTGCTGAAGGCAGCCACACTGTCTATATATAATCCACATCAGAGAAAGCCTCAACAACATGATCTACACGCTTGTAGTGAGAGCTGCATTACCACCAGCAGAAATTACCTTTTCTATCTCTTTCGTTGCTGCTCCTTCCTTTTTCAGCCTCTCATGCTCCACACACTTGATGTTGTATAGTTCCTTGGCTTTTTGCAGCGATTGTGTAATACTCTGGATGTTTTGTACGGCCTCCAAGGTTCCAGATACTTCCTCCTTCGTCTGCCAGATGTAAACAAATGGAAAATGGTCTGAATTAAGCCTTCAATAACTCTTAATGTCAGTATATAAACCCATGCACTCTTTCATAACACAGACCTTCTTATGTGCCTTCAGCTGTTCTTCCCCGTATTTCTGAAGGTCTTTAATAAGGTCTTGCAATTTTTTGACAAGTTCTAGATGGCAGGTGGCGAGCTTTTCTGTCGATGTTCTGAAGACGTCCCAAACTGGCCAGAATGTCCTGGAGCACAGAAAGTACACAAACTCATAGTCTTGTCTAAATGGATGTATAAAGATCTCAAACAAGGTCGTTAAAAAAATCCCAACAAAAGCATAATTCACATACCCAAGTTGTGTACAGTTGCTGGTAGACTTGGCAAGCTTTGTCATGGATCTGGAGTAAGCCTCTTCTATTGCAGACCTACAAGAAGCAGACAAAACATCAGCCTACATGTCTGGTTTACAAAAAAAAATTATAATATCCCCAATTACAACTAGAGTTAATAGATGGAGTACCTATTTGGAGCGAAAAGTGGCTACAAGGTGTGTGCTTCCCTCAGGAAGACCCATCATGGTGCATGGAAAGTCCACCGATATTAATGCTAACCATGCAAGTCTTTTATTTTAACCAGGAATGACATCACAAAGGAATTGTAACATTAAAAAGGTTTTCTGACACTAGGGCAGGAGGTGAAACAAAAAAAAAAAAAAAAACACACTCAGCTGGCATGGGATATATATATATATATATATATATATATATATATATATATATATATATATATATATATTATATATATATAATTTATTTTTTTAATTTTTTTAATGTTTCAAGTTCCCCTGCTTCCTGCCCCAGATGTGCATTTTCAGGACATTCCTTTAAGTATCAGTGTCTATCATTAGGCTCAATCATCAAAATCAGGTTGTTGGTGTCTGGCACCTCCACTGATCAGTTGTTCAAAGTGAGAGTGGCGCTCAGGAGAGGGCAGCTTCTGCTTCATGACCATGTGCCATCACATTCAACAACTGGCCTGTTTGCAGATCCATTCTCTTAAATAAAAGAGGGTTAACTGCAATACCAGGTAAAGCTCCTATACAATATCTGGCACTTTGTTTGATGAAGAGGCCACAACGCTTTTCCAAACGCTTCTGTCTCTTCAAACAGCTGACCAGTGGTGGTGCTGGGCCTGCAACAATCCAATATTGATGACCTACCCAATATGATAATCCTGGAAACTCTTTGAATGTCCATTAATATAATCCATGTGTGTACCCGGTCCTGCAAAGATCTCGCACTATAGACATATAAGGATGGGGGGTTTCTGACAAGCCATGCCCAAATGTTCATACATTATAATGAATGGAGTATCCTACCTATTTGTCAGACAGCCATCTATAGAGACCTGCAGTGATCCCTGTGTGGTGCGTGGAGGGCAGGGTTGCTTTTTTTGACCAAATAAATAAAATACTCAGCAACGTAACCTCTATAATGCATCCAAAGGAAACAAATAGTAAAGCCAACACTGTATAGTATTTACATAGGAGCCGTCACCTCCCCCTGACAAGTATATCTTAGTAAATATGGAGAACAATAATTCTGGAGCATTGCTTCCTCTAACTCTGTGTAATGCTGTTTCCTCTTACCGAATATTAAAGGGATTTCCCCATGAAATCAAAGTATCCCCTATTCATAATACACTCCATTCATTTCAATGGGAATGTCAGAGATAGCTGTAGTAGAGCACTCGGCTACCTCTGGCACTGTCCGGTCACCAGTCCATTCACGATGCGGGACACCCTCTTCTGATCAGTGCGGGTCTGAGCACTTGGACCACCACTTACCTGTACTTTACCCATAGGAGATAACTTGCTTTCATGAGGAAAACCCTTTAATGAGACAACTGTGTAATACCATTTGTGCTGGTTACTGTCAGCACAGATTGGTCAGTATTAGATAAGTGTCTCTGGTCCTTCAGAAGCATATTACCTAAACCCCCTCCCCGTGTATCCAGGGTGTAGTGACGGCTGTAGCGGCACACGTAATGTGTTGGTGTATTATGTCATTTCTGCCTGTGCCAGCTGTGAAATTCTGTAGGTTTATCAAGACCAGACAGGCCGTGCAGGTTCCACAGGTGAAAACCCTGGATATTTGTCAGGCTGCTGTGTGTGCCAGGAAAAATGAATGACTGGTAACCCCCCTCAGGCGCCATTTGTTTCATGTGCGGTATCTTTAGAGAAATATACATTGGGTGGAGATGCATACAATAGGAGAGCAGGGAAAGTTTTCCTGTGTCCTAAGTAAGTATATACAGTATTTCTTTTAGTGGTGGTTGATGGTGATGGACAATCCCACCAATTGTTTTATGTCATACCTGGTTTTATACATTTACATTACTTTAAGTTTGCAGTTACATGTTCTTTTTAAGGACATAATAGAAGTTAATAAAGAAATTCTCCTGGCCATTTCTGCAGCATGGCGTACAGGATTATATGCTGTGTTTCTCCATAATCTCTATGTAGGTACCGCATCAACTTATTTAATGGTCTATAGGCAAAAACACAGCATGTAATGTGGATAAAATCTGCAACGTAAACTGTCCTGTAGTGAGGACTGTATATCAACAGCATGGCAGTTTATGTTATGGGTTTTTACTCTTTCCAATACACAGATCTTGCAGATCGCTGTAGGTGACATGGTGAGGTATCCTAAGGACAATGTCTTACTCCCTAGAAATCACTTTCCATCTTACGTTTACAAAGCGATCACAAGATTATGACAACTATTTTTGAGCAGTTGTGTGGACACAAACACCAATGGACAAGAGGACGCCTACACAATCGAGAACTGTGCACAAGTTACGTGAGAAGAGTTAAATAATACAAGTGCTGGCAGCTGTCAAAACCATTGTCCATTGCCAACAGTTTAGATGCAATAATACAGGAATAAATAGGACACAGCTGGAATGACAAAGCCAGGGCTGTTTCCAGTTACAAGGAGGAATAAGAAGAGACTGACACGATGTCACCCCCTAGATCTATGTGGCTGATGATCACACTCACCATGAGACAGAGCCGCAACAATGTCCTTAGTGCGCCCAGTAAAAATGCACAATTCCAGCCTTCTTATCTAGAATTCATCAGTAACCAGTAGCCATTGGCATGGATATCTATGGACATTTTAGGCTGGCAATTTTATCTGTGCAAGATGAATATCGCATTAATGTGCAACTGAATATTGTGTTGTGCTGAGACATGTAAGTTAACGTAACCGTGATATGACCAAAAATCTCAACCTGCTGAATTTCATCAGAACCACAATCACTATTACTGGCTGTGATCGTAAAGTTGGACAGCAAAAGTCTCCCTGTAGCCCTGACCTAGAAAGGGGGATGCAAGTTCAGCTTTTGTCCTACCTTTCACATATGTGGCCGCTCCTGTCTTCTCCTCTCTCCTCCAAGGTTCAGCTTCTACGGCTATGTAGGGGTCATAAGTCTGTAGTTCCCTGGAAACAACCTACATTCCAAGGAATTCCCTACAGACCTATAGGTTGTTATTTAACCAAGTTTTCTATGTACTATGAGCATCTAGTAGCCAAGTGAGAACTCAAAGGCCTATGGATACCAAAACGTGTCGGCATTATGATGATTTATACAAATAAAGGAGGACTCAACTAGTGAGTGATGACCTTAAGATAGGTTATTAATATGTGATTGGTGGGGGTCCAACACCCAAGACCCGCACTGATCAGCTGGTTGAAAAGGAGAGAGCTGCAACCTCTTCACTGAATACCAAGCACAGTGCCATACATATTGTAGGGACTATGCCTGGTGTTACACAGCTTAGACTCATTCACTTGAATGGGACGGAACTGCATCTGTACCAAGAACCAACATTTGTAATGTCATCATCACAGGGAAGAGGAAGCAGCCTCTTCAAATAGATAATTTGGTGAAGGTTTTGGGTGTCGGACACCAACCAATCAGATACTAAGGACAGTTCATCAATATATAAAGGGCTTGTTCACATCTTGGCTAATATTTCCATTATTCTTCTTCATTATAGGAGCAGAACACAACAGTAGTGAAGATGCCTGAGCAGTCAAATGATTAATACGAATGGTGCCCGAGAAGCCCCAGGATTATAATGGAGATTGACAGATTTTACCAGACAAAGCAGCACAGCACGCTCCCCTATATTGTCTGGCCTTATTGGCAGAATCTGAAATGGAGGCTCCTAACAGAACCTGCAAAGCAGATGTGAACAGAGACTTAGACTGCACAATTGAACCGGCCCTCACCTGCTGCTAGGTGGCCATGTAAACTTATTTGGATGTGGCCCATGAAACAGGACTTTTACTGGAATTGGTAAAGACTCTGATAACTCCGTTATCAACCAGAGACCCCCCCCCCCACGTCATGTGTACAGCAACACATTGTATGCTCTGCTGAGCTGTGGTAAAATCTGCATGTAATACCTGGGAATATTGCCACAGCTTTTGATGCAAATGGTGAAATCTGTGGCAAATCCTAAACAAATAAAGAGTCATTATAGTCCTCTCTCAAACCTGGCTACAGAGATTTCACATTCAGAATTATCATGCCACACTTTCATATATTTTCAGTGCACCAATAACCAATGACTAACAGCACTGGACTCATCTGTCCAGGAATCTACCGTATATACTCCAGTATAAGCCGACTTTCCCAGCACATTTTTCATGCTGATAAAGCTCTCCTCGGCTTATACACGAGTCAGGGTCCACGGAGCACAGAAAACTGGAAGGACCTGGAAGGGGGAGGTCCTTTAGTGCTACTGCTCTGTGATTGGCTTGTCATGAGGTCAAGCGACTGTGATGTCATCAAAGGTCCTGTAGCCACTGGTATGTAACATCTGCAGATAAGGTTGAGTCTAAATCCTAGTAGCTCCGCCCACACCAGAGTCCGATCACATGGTCATGACGTCATCAGAGGTCCTTTATAGCACACTAGGATTTAGCATCTACCCTGCAGATGAGTGGCCAGGAGTCATTGTGTGTTATAGAAGATGTCTGTTGTATGGAGGAGAGGAAGCTGCAGTAATGTGACACACACAGGGACCTTCCTTTAGTTTCCCTGCCTAGTAATGTCAGGCATTTGGGGTTAGTAATTTAGTTTCAGTAACTCCATGTGCCTCACATTAATAGCAGTTAACCCTATCATGTCCTTCATATTAACCCCTGTGTGCCCCATATAAGGGTTACTAATATGAGAGACACATGAGGGTACTAATAAAGGACCTTAATTATGAAGATACCTAATTATTACCTCCATATGTCCCACATATCAGTAACTCTTATGTGAGGCACACAGGGGGTTAATGTGAGGGACATGATGGGGTTAACTGCTATTACTATGAGGCACATGGAGTTACTAAGCTGCAATGCACATGACCAGACTTTTTATCTGCAATGGTGGATTCCCCCCCCCCCCCCCCCCGGCTTATACTCGAGTCAATAAGTTTTCCCAGTTTTTTGTGGTAAAATTAGGGGTCTCGGCTTATATTCAGGTCGGCTTATACTCGAGTATGTACGGTATTACTTCTTTTACCATGTAATGGGGACAAAGAACACTTTCACAGGTCACCTCGGCTGTATAATAACATGCTGATGGTTTAGTGGCCCCAAAACTCTTACCAAGATCCATTTAAGAAACTGTGATGTATTGTACAGCTGTAACCAAAATGAAGAATCTCATACCTCTCTCTGATGAATTCCGACAGCTCCTTTGTGGATATCTGCCCATGTTTCATGTTATGGTATAGTACATCAAAGCCATTATTCTTTTCCCCCTATGGGATACGAAAAAACATTGCATTAAACTATTAATAAAAGAAATGGTACCAATATAACCCTATGATAAGACAGAGTTGATCTTCTCACTGCCATCACATCACTCATCCTACTGAGCAGCAACAGCAGTGCCCCAGGAGCTGAAGGTCCGCCCCCAGTGCACCAACTGCCTCATTTGCATAACACTATGAAGTTGTTTATCTCCAAATCTACACAAGTGACATGTATAACAAAGGTATGTTCTTCATCACTGTAGTGCAAAGTGTAAGGAAGTGGTAGCAGTTAAATATGCTTGGGGGAGGTGATAGACTTTCTTTAAAGAGTACTCCCATTTCGGCAAATTTCGCTGGGATAGGACTACCTGCTCCTAAATACCCACCCCTAAGGTGTGACTTCTAGGATCTGCTTAGAAGTGCTGCTTTGTGCTATTTCCGTATCGCTGATAGTGAAGACACGGATTGCAGACCTTTGGGAGTTACAAAAACAGCGCCCCACACTGTGCTATACCGTTTCCAGAACTGTCATTTACGCCTATGGATGACATAGAAACAGCATAGAACAGCCACATTCAGGAGTCGTCGTAATTCCAATCCTACACAAGTTGGGCTGAGATGGAAATAACCCTTTAGGGCTCGTTCACACAGCGGAAAAGTTTTCCATCATGTGGTTTTTGGCACAGTTAGCCGCGACGGGATGTCGGTGCAGTGCATTCGCATTCTGTCGCAGCATCCCTCTCCTGATTAGGCCCGAATGAATGGGCCCAAACAGGAGTGAGTCTCGAGCCGCAGATGCCGCAGCAAGATAGGTCATGTCACTTCTTTTTTCCACTACTAGCTAGTGGGGGGGGGCGCGAGTGGCTCACATTAAAGTCTATGGGAGCCATTTTTTGCAGTTGGATTTTGAGGCGGATTCCTCGTCAAAATCTGCCTGCAAACTCAGTGTGAACATATCTTTAAGCTACCAGAAAATGTCATTACACAAAGTATAATATTTGATAAAAAGAGCAAAGACAGAGGCACACGAGGGATCCTGACTACTAACACTGCAGCAATCCAGTAAATGGATGGGAGTATTTCCACCCTTAGCAGCCACAAGTTCATAAAAGCGTTGGGATCTGTTCCTGGAACTGAATCTGAGGAAAACCACAGTGTAGAACCATTATCACAGCTTGTACCTGCAGGAGGAAATGCGGTAGTGTAAACAAGGCCCTAGAAAAAGCCAACGCTATTAGGAAAAGTTACTCAAGTATTTCCCAAGACACAGATTACAAGTGAAAGCCACAATGCCCGGTCGGAGGATTCGCTCTTCAGTGTGCCCCTCCCTCACGAGATATGGCTTCCTGTTCACTGTACACACGCACTAGAGGAAGCACCTCAGGACTCAACTCCAAGCCTGACCCAGAAGCCAGCGGGCAGTCAGCAGTCTCATCCTTGGCCACTTCCTCACGACATCCCACACTCACCCATCCACCCACTTGGCACTATACACAGGGATATTTTGGACACTGACCAGGGCAGAGGTCAGCGGGATGATAAATAAAAGCCATTTCCTTTAACCCTTAAAATAAACAAATAAATAAAAATTTAAGCTTTTTCCTAATTCTACTCAATGCCCATACTTAGAACCTGGCAGATGTGTGAAATACTAACAATTCAATGGTAATATTAACACTATAATAGCTTGAAATATACCATTTTATTAACCATATTGGGATACTGAGGGATTCTACCATTAAAATACTTTTTTTTCTCGTTAACACGTCGGAATAGCCTTAAAGGGGTTGGCCACTTTCAGACCAATATTGACAAATATACAATAAAAAGCTATACAATTTTCCAATATATTTTCTGTACCAATTCCTCACGGTTTTCTAGATTTCGGCTTGCTGTCATTCATTCTGTTACTTCTAGAGGATAAAAGTCTGACCATGGGCATGTGAATTCTCCATAGAACTACACATACTGCGCATTAGCGGCCTTCAAAAAATGGCTGCAGGTCGGCCTGTGCACTGTGCTCTTGCCTGCGTCCCGATAGCAGAGCCGACTGCGCAGGCGCCGGAGTGTGACCCCAGGCAGAAGAGGTGGTTGCTGTTGAAGATGGAGGCATCGCTGGAGAGAGTTCTCTGGCAGCATTGAGGACGCCCCCAGTGCTGTTTGAGTGTTGAGGCCCGCCTCCAGTGCTGCGAGAGAACTCATATGCATACTGGTAAAAACCGGTATTTCTACCAAGCGGCGGGCTGGAGGTGACTGATAAAGGTAGGAGACGAATAGCCTTTCTTAAGGCTATTCCGACGTGTTAACTAGAAAAAAAAAAAAAGTATTTTAATGGTAGAATCCCTTTAAAGGGCATTTATAGGGCACAGGGCAGTCACTTAATAGCTTAAGTATGTGCTAGAGCAGATGTGTAACACTAGGTTCACACTAGTGTTCTGGCTTTTGCCCTGCAGGTCTTCTTAGAAACCCAAAAAACAGAAACCCTATCCACTGATAAAGTGTCTAAATGCAGAAACCTGCGGATCCCATAAATTATAATGAGTCTTCCAGGTTTCAGCGCAGTTTCTGCAGAAAACTGGGGAAGAGAAAAGTCCTCCTTGCAGGATGGGGGGGGGGCGGAGTCTCTATACTGGGACTCAAACAATAGTACAAACCTAGTGTTAGATGTAGGCTTGTTCTAAGACCACCCCTTGTTATCCTGCCCACATACATGATACAAACTTGTATTTTCAGCCCCAAGCTTATAATCCTGTTATATTCCTGACACAAGCAATCACGATGGCATCCAATGGCAGAGATTTGTCAAAATGTTCATGTGTTCGATTGTCATCAGATGTTGTAGTTAGAAGTCTTCTGTCTGATGGACAGACCTGTATCCAACCAATACCAAAGCCAAGGCCAGGCCATAGATCGCAGGAGAGATTGATGGTCCAATTTGTTGTTTTAACTCATGGCGGTCTTTTCCAAAACGATAATATTCAGACCCAAATAACTAAATGTAAGGCCTGCCTAAAAGTACAGAGATAATGGTGACAATGATGTCACTGGATTTATCCAAAACGATATTCCTCATTGCAGACGGTTCCTACACAAGAGCCTACAGACTCCTTGTAGATATTCTATATGGTGGAACGAAACAATAGCAATAACATCTACACAGAGCTGCCCATATTGCTGCACCTAAATATACTATACAGCGAACCACAAAGCAACGCCTTCCCATACCAATCCAAAAAATAGCACATAGACAAGTTATACCGCATGAATGACACATATGTTGTATCTGGTATAGTGGAAGGAATTCGGGGCCTGGCATTGGGTTGTGTAGTTAGGAACCAGAGTTACAGGTAAGTGTTGCCGTTCAGCGAGTGCAATGTTATAGGGATTCCCGTGAGATGGTGGCTTTTCTACAAAAAAAGTAGGGACCTCCGCCTTGTGCCTTGCTAGTTGTGTAACTACAATTCCCAGCATTGTACATTGAGTTCCCCCATCTGTAATCACAATACAGTCATCTGGCACAATCCTGCGACACCGGGCCAAATACCAGTGCAGTTAGTCTTTGGCACATTTATCTAGCGCTCAGCATCTGTAACATGGCTGGCCACAGAATGAATAAGCAAACGTCTCAGGAGATACCAAGACTATATTACTCCTTACAAGCACAGTGACCAGTCGCAGGGTCTTAGATCTTAGATACGCCTACCACAGCCAATACCTCATTTTTCTAATATATGTTGTTCTGTACCTGTATATTAGACAGTGATTAAAGTATTAGGCTTAGGTGACATGTACCGGTAGTAGTGTGACATACGTCCCCCGATGCAATGAATGTGCCCAGACTGGATTTGGTGTGTGACCACATATACTAACATTAGGTGTGACTGTTGTACAACATTTGTGATCTTTAGGTCACAGAAACACAAGTTGACCCATTCCTATGTGCAATGATAAGTATATGGAGAACCTCGTACAGCGACCGGCGGTCATTTCTTATATAATGTTACAGCATTGGTAGCGATTTATAGAAATGACATAGGACTGAGGAACTCTGGCATAAAAAGAGATCATTTCAAGACCTCCATCACTTATTGAAAAACGAGAACTGCTGAAAAGAGGAGCTGGTACACGATAGATGGGAGCACGGCAGTCAGACTCCATTATTCATTACTGGCGGTGTGGTTCTTCAGATTTCGGGATGTTATATACTAAGCTAACTCCAGGGCATCCACTGAAATGAAGAGAGCAATGCATGTCAGTCCCAAACATCGCTCCATTCAGAAAGGTGGAACAAAAAACAAATTCCCCTGATGGGTGGGGGTCTGAGCAGTCAGACCGCCTCTAACCTGAAAGCTACCCCCTATCCTATGGCTTAGTGGTTAGCAGCAAACTAAGGACAATCGTATACAAGGAGTTTTTATGTTCTGCTCCTGCTTCAATGGGTTTCCGGGCAGTCCAGATTCCACTTCCATACTGATAGGGAATGTAGATTGTGAGCCCTGTATGGGACAGTGTTGGCAATATCTGTAAAGTGCTGCGGAATATGATGGCGCTATACAAGTAAGAGAAATAAATAAAGAGGGCAGAAGTTCTTAAGATGTACCTCGAAAATACTACACGCTCCATCCTGGAACACAGCTACAGCACCACATAATACAAGGTTTGGCAACACAGACAGTCAATTTAAGTACATAATACTCCATAGTACCTAATGCTCCATAGACTGCCCATTTACAGCATGTACATAATGCTCCATAGACTGCCCATTTACAGTATGTACATAATGATCCATAGACTGCCCATTTACAATAAGTACACATTGCTCCATAGACTACCTATTTACAGCAAGAACTGAATGCTCCATAGACAGCCGATTCACAGTATGTAGATAATGCTCCATAGACAGTCCATTTACAGTAATAAATAATGCTCCATAGACAGTCCACTCACAGTATGTAGATAATGCTCCATAGACAGTCCATTTACAGTAATAAATAATGCTCCATAGACAGTCCATTCACAGTATGTACATAATGCTCCATAGACCGTCCATTCACAGTAATAATGCTCCATAGACAGTCCATTCACAGTATGTACATAATGCTCCATAGACAGTCCATTTACAGTAATAAATAATGCTCCATAGACAGTCCACTCACAGTATGTAGATAATGCTCCATAGACAGTCCATTTACAGTAATAAATAATGCTCCATAGACAGTCCACTCACAGTATGTACATAATGCTCCATAGACCGTCCATTCACAGTATGTAGATAATGCTCCATAGACAGTCCATTTACAGTAATAAATAATGCTCCATAGACAGTCCATTCACAGTATGTACATAATGCTCCATAGACCGTCCATTCACAGTAATAATGCTCCATAGACAGTCCACTCACAGTATGTAGATAATGCTCCATAGACAGTCCATTTACAGTAATAAATAATGCTCCATAGACAGTCCACTCACAGTATGTACATAATGCTCCATAGACCGTCCATTCACAGTAATAATGCTCCATAGACAGTCCACTCACAGTATGTACATAATGCTCCATAGACAGTCCATTCACAGTATGTACATAATGCTCCATAGACAGTCCATTCACAGTAATAATGCTCCATAGACAGTCCATTCACAGTATGTACATAATGCTCCATAGACAGTCCACTCACAGTATGTACATAATGCTCCATAGACAGTCCATTCACAGTAATAATGCTCCATAGACTGTCCATTCACAGTATGTACATAATGCTCCATAGACAGTCCACTCACAGTATGTACATAATGCTCCATAGACAGTCCATTCACAGTATGTACATAATGCTCCATTCCACCCTTGGTGGCGCTGAAAGAACTGGACACTTATGGCTGACTGCACTTATGGTTGGTCTGCTTATTTTTAGTAAAACCTTCTAACAAAAAATACACTGGAAAAAAGAAATAAGATAAAATTACAGAATTTCATGGCTACAGTTGTGACAAAGCTTTTCTCCAAGTACAAAAACTCTACGGGTACGTTCACATGTCAAAAATACACTTCAAAATAACCATATGGATATACAGCCTGAAAATCTGCCGTGTAGCGCAGGACCAGCAAAGTGGATTAGGATTTACGAAATGTCATCTAAAAGATGAGGGGCAAAAACTCTGTGGCTTAGATTGTAAACTCCCATCATATCAATGTGTGCGCCTGCAAACACCAAACGTGCATGTACCCAGATTTGTGGCCCAATCCATAGCAGACCATTCTTCTCAGAGTTTAGGATCTGCTGGGGGATAAGCCCATGGCCACGGTCCCGGCAGCTGCAATCTCCGGGCGGACCCATGATTAATTTAGTAGGATGCTTGGCCATTCTGCTTTGATGCATTACACATCCATTATGTAGTGCCGAGCATTACAATCTATCAGGGACTTCCTAGAATTTTGGAGCCTTTTTAGTACCGGTGCTCGGAGAAAAACTAATTAATGGCAGATTATGCGGCAGGAAGAAGCGCTTAGGCAAAACGTAATCCAGCTCGCTATCGTGCCAGCAACATTGTGACCTTACACAACCAGTCTCATACTGCCAGAAAACAATATTTCCCACTACAGAGCATCTGAAGCAAGAACTAGGAATATGGCCGCTAGACATGCAGCCAATGTAGCCTGCAGGGCTGTGGAGTCAATAAATGGCGGCCATGGCCAGACAGACGCAGTATAGATGCTCTTACTCATCCCCTACGATGTGACATATGATATCCTGCTGATAAGTTGCTGATGTCAGTGCACGGTTAGTTTTGCAGGTATGTGTCCCGATGCCAGAGATATTGCAGGTGTTAGTTTGGGTAACCAATATCACTACATTGTCAAAGGGGCCGGCCTCACAGTTCAGCATTGAGGAATGGCCGTCTTTACTGTACATCAGGGGGCGCTCCACACTGCCAATGGCCTAACTGTGCTGAGATATGATGCTGCCTCCATTGACGGTGCTGTAATATCGGAAGCTAAAACTAAGGAAACTGAAATCTCTGACACCTACTTTTTATTCCCAGGCTAGTGACAGAGACACCATCTACCCCTAGACGTGGAGATATTTCATCAGAAGTGAAGTCTTTACTGTTAGAGCCAGGTCACCTTGCAGCAGTCTATATGTCACATCGTAGGGAACATGAAAGGTCCCCTTTAAAAATCCAGGCGCTGAATTCATATGAAAGTAATTCTGTAACAAACAATACACCTAACTACACAATGTTAATAACCGTATAGTATAATAATTAATCATTTTACACTGAAGCCGGAGTTGGTCATTTTTTCTGGCGCGCCGGTTGGTTTACCTACTTATGTGATGTCATGATCCTGGTATACATGGGCTGTTTCTGACTACACATGATTATATACTATATTATATTGTGATAGAGATCAGACCTGGCAATGTCTCAGTTCTCATTATAACATACCTGTTAGAGATGAGCGAACAGTGTTCTATCGAACTCATGTTCGATCGGATATTAGGCTGTTCGGCATGTTCGAATCGAATCGAACACCGCGTGGTAAAGTGCGCCATTACTCGATTCCCCTCCCACCTTCCCTGGCGCCTTTTTTGCTCCAATAACAGCGCAGGGTAGGTGGGACAGGAACTACGACACCGGTGACGTTGAGAAAAGTAGGCAAAACCCATTGGCTGCCGAAAACATGTGACCTCTAATTTAAAAGAACAGCGCCGCCCAGGTTCGCGTCATTCTGAGCTTGCAATTCACCGAGGACGGAGGTTTCCGTCCAGCTAGCTAGGGCTTAGATTCTGGGTAGGCAGGGACAGGCTAGGATAGGAAGGAGAAGACAACCAACAGCTCTTATAAGAGCTAAATTCCAGGGAGAAGCTTGTCAGTGTAACGTGGCACTGACGGGCTCAATCGCCGCAACCCAGCTTTCCCAGGATCCTGAACGGAATACACTGTCAGTGTATTCCCGTATACCCGATATATACCCCGATACCCGTTCCAACGGTGTGCCCCCCCACCTTCACCCCAGAAATACCCTGCAAGTCCCCTAGCAATAGAATTGGGGCTATATACACCCACAATTTTTACTACTGGTATACAGTGCCATTGTCTGACTGGGAATTCAAAGAATATATTGGGAATACAAATACCCTCATTTCTTGCTACTGCCATATAGTGCCAGTGTCTGACTGGGAATTCAAAGAATATATTGGGGTTACGTGCACCCACAATTTTTACTACTGGTATACAGTGCCATTGTCTGACTGGGAATTCAAAGAATATATTGGGAATACAAATACCCTCATTTCTTGCTACTGCCATATAGTGCCAGTGTCTGACTGGGAATTCAAAGAATATATTGGGGTTACGTGCACCCACAATTTTTACTACTGGTATACAGTGCCATTGTCTGACTGGGAATTCAAAGAATATATTGGGAATACAAATACCCTCATTTCTTGCTACTGCCATATAGTGCCAGTTTCTGACTGGGAATTCAAAGAATATATTGGGGTTACGTGCACCCACAATTTTTACTACTGGTATACAGTGCCATTGTCTGACTGGGAATTCAAAGAATATATTGGGGTTATAAATACCCTCATTTCTTGCTACTGCCATATAGTGCCAGTTTCTGACTGGTAATTCAAAGAATATATTGGGGTTACGTGCACCCACAATTTTTACTACTGGTATACAGTGCCATTGTCTGACTGGGAATTCAAAGAATATATTGGGGTTATAAATACCCTCATTTCTTGCTACTGCCATATAGTGCCAGTGTCTGACTGGGAATTCAAAGAATATATTGGGGTTACGTGCACCCACAATTTTTACTACTGGTATACAGTGCCATTGTCTGACTGGGAATTCAAAGAATATATTGGGAATACAAATACCCTCATTTCTTGCTACTGCCATATAGTGCCAGTGTCTGACTGGGAATTCAAAGAATATATTGGGGTTACGTGCACCCACAATTTTTACTACTGGTATACAGTGCCATTGTCTGACTGGGAATTCAAAGAATATATTGGGAATACAAATACCCTCATTTCTTGCTACTGCCATATAGTGCCAGTGTCTGACTGGGAATTCAAAGAATATATTGGGAATACAAATACCCTCATTTCTTGCTACTGCCATATAGTGCCAGTTTCTGACTGGTAATTCAAAGAATATATTGGGGTTACGTGCACCCACAATTTTTACTACTGGTATACAGTGCCATTGTCTGACTGGGAATTCAAAGAATATATTGGGGTTATAAATACCCTCATTTCTTGCTACTGCCATATAGTGCCAGTTTCTGACTGGTAATTCAAAGAATATATTGGGGTTACGTGCACCCACAATTTTTACTACTGGTATACAGTGCCATTGTCTGACTGGGAATTCAAAGAATATATTGGGGTTATAAATACCCTCATTTCTTGCTACTGCCATATAGTGCCAGTTTCTGACTGGTAATTCAAAGAATATATTGTGGTTACGTGCACCCACAATTTTTACTACTGGTATACAGTGCCATTGTCTGACTGGGAATTCAAAGAATATATTGGGAATACAAATACCCTCATTTCTTGCTACTACCATATAGTGCCAGTGTCTGACTGGGAATTCAAAGAATATATTGGGGTTACGTGCACCCACAATTTTTACTACTGGTATACAGTGCCATTGTCTGACTGGGAATTCAAAGAATATATTGGGAATACAAATACCCTCATTTCTTGCTACTGCCATATAGTGCCAGTGTCTGACTGGGAATTCAAAGAATATATTGGGGTTACGTGCACCCACAATTTTTACTACTGGTATACAGTGCCATTGTCTGACTGGGAATTCAAAGAATATATTGGGAATACAAATACCCTCATTTCTTGCTACTGCCATATAGTGCCAGTGTCTGACTGGGAATTCAAAGAATATATTGGGGTTACGTGCACCCACAATTTTTACTACTGGTATACAGTGCCATTGTCTGACTGGGAATTCAAAGAATATATTGGGAATACAAATACCCTCATTTCTTGCTACTGCCATATAGTGCCAGTGTCTGACTGGGAATTCAAAGAATATATTGGGGTTACGTGCACCCACAATTTTTACTACTGGTATACAGTGCCATTGTCTGACTGGGAATTCAAAGAATATATTGGGAATACAAATACCCTCATTTCTTGCTACTGCCATATAGTGCCAGTGTCTGACTGGGAATTCAAAGAATATATTGGGGTTACGTGCACCCACAATTTTTACTACTGGTATACAGTGCCATTGTCTGACTGGGAATTCAAAGAATATATTGGGAATACAAATACCCTCATTTCTTGCTACTGCCATATAGTGCCAGTGTCTGACTGGGAATTCAAAGAATATATTGGGAATACAAATACCCTCATTTCTTGCTACTGCCATATAGTGCCAGTTTCTGACTGGTAATTCAAAGAATATATTGGGGTTACGTGCACCCACAATTTTTACTACTGGTATACAGTGCCATTGTCTGACTGGGAATTCAAAGAATATATTGGGGTTATAAATACCCTCATTTCTTGCTACTGCCATATAGTGCCAGTTTCTGACTGGTAATTCAAAGAATATATTGTGGTTACGTGCACCCACAATTTTTACTACTGGTATACAGTGCCATTGTCTGACTGGGAATTCAAAGAATATATTGGGAATACAAATACCCTCATTTCTTGCTACTGCCATATAGTGCCAGTGTCTGACTGGGAATTCAAAGAATATATTGGGGTTACGTGCACCCACAATTTTTACTACTGGTATACAGTGCCAATTTCTAACTAGGAATTCAAAATGCGCAAGGCTCCCGGAAAGGGACGTGGACGAGGCCGTGGGCGAGGTCGGGGGAATGGTTCTGGGGAGCAAGGTAGCAGTGAAGCCACAGGGCGTCCCGTGCCTACTCCTGTGGGGCAGCAAGCATTGCGCCACTCCACAGTGCCAGGGTTGCTTGCCACATTAACTAAACTGCAGGGTACAAACCTTAGTAGGCCCGAGAACCAGGAACAGGTCTTGCAATGGCTGTCAGAGAACGCTTACAGCACATTGTCCAGCAGCCAGTCAGACTCTGCCTCCTCTCCTCCTATTACCCAACAGTCTTGTCTTCCTTCCTCCCAAAATTCCGAAGCTTTACAGAACAATAACCCAAACTGTCCCTGCTCCCCAGAGCTGTTCTCCGCTCCTTTCATTGTCCCTCAACCTGCCTCTCCACGTCACGATTCCACGAACCTAACAGAGGAGCATCTGTGTCCAGATGCTCAAACACTAGAGTCTCCTCCATCTCCGTTCGATTTGGTGGTGGATGACCAGCAACCCACCCTCATCGACGATGATGTGACGCAGTTGCCGTCAGGGCATCCAGTTGACCGGCGCATTGTGCGGGAGGAGGAGATGAGACAGGAGTTGGAAGAGGAAGTGGTGGATGATGAGGACACTGACCCGACCTGGACAGGGGGGATGTCAAGCGGGGAAAGTAGTGTGGATGTTGAGGCAGGTGCAGCACCAAAAAGGGTAGCTAGAGGCAGAGGCAGAGGTCAGCAGCTTAGGCGAAGCCAGGCCACACCCGGAATCTCCCAAGATGTTCCAGTTCGTACCCAGCCCCGAAAAACTCCCACCTCGAGGGCACGTTTCTCGAAGGTGTGGAGTTTTTTCAAGGAATGCGCCGAGGACAGATATAGTGTTGTCTGCACAATTTGCCTCTCGAAATTGATTAGGGGCTCTGAGAAGAGCAACCTGTCCACCACTTCAATGCGCCGTCATTTGGAATCCAAGCACTGGAATCAGTGGCAGGCAGCAACGGCAGGACAAAGGCCGCCTGCCGTTCACGCCACTGCCACTGCCACTGCCACTGCTGACTGTGCTGGCGATGCACTCCAGAGGACGAGCCAGGACACCACTTCATCTGCCTCCGCCACTTTGTTGACTTCTACCTCATCCTCCCCTGGTCCTGTCTTATCTCCTTCTCCTGCACCATCAAAGGCACCATCAGGCGTTTCTTTACAACAACCCACCATCTCTCAGACATTGGAGCGGCGGCAGAAATACACTGCTAACCACCCACACGCGCAAGCCTTGAACGCCAACATCGCTAAACTGCTGGCCCAGGAGATGTTGGCGTTCCGGCTTGTTGAAACTCCCGCCTTCCTGGACCTGATGGCAACTGCGGCACCTCGCTATGCCGTCCCTAGCCGTCACTACTTCTCCCGGTGTGCCGTCCCCGCCTTGCACCAGCACGTGTCACTCAACATCAGGCGGGCCCTTAGTTCCGCGCTTTGCACAAAGGTCCACTTGACCACCGACGCGTGGACAAGTGCATGCGGACAGGGACGCTACATTTCACTGACGGCACACTGGGTGAATGTAGTTGAGGCTGGGACTGCTTCCCAAACTGGCCCGGTGTACCTCGTCTCCCCGCCTAACATTCCTGGCAGGGACACGAGAAGAACACCCCCCTCCTCCTCCTCCTCTACCGCCTCCTCCTCCGCCTCCTCCTCCGCCACCGCCTCCTCCTCCGCTGTTAGATTGACCCCAGCTACGAGTTGGAAACGTTGCAGCACTGGCGTTGGTAGACGTCAGCAGGCTGTGCTGAAGCTGATCAGCTTGGGGGACAGACAGCACACTGCCTCCGAGGTGAGGGATGCCCTCCTCGATGAGACGGCAATATGGTTTGAGCCGCTGCACCTGGGCCCAGGCATGGTCGTTTGTGATAACGGCCGGAACCTGGTAGCAGCTCTGGAGCTTGCCGGACTCCAACATGTTCCATGCCTGGCCCACGTCTTCAACCTAGTGGTGCAACGTTTCCTAAAGAGCTACCCCAATGTTCCAGAGCTACTGGTGAAAGTGCGGCGCATGTGCGCCCACTTTCGCAAGTCGACAGTAGCCGCTGCTAGCTTAAAATCTCTCCAGCAACGCCTGCATGTGCCACAACACCGGCTTTTGTGCGACGTCCCCACACGCTGGAACTCAACGTTTCAGATGTTGAATAGAGTGGTTGAGCAGCAGAGACCTTTGATGGAATACCAGCTACAAAACCCTAGGGTGCCACAAAGTCAGCTGCCTCAGTTTCACATCCATGAGTGGCCATGGATGAGAGACCTTTGTGACATCCTACGGGTCTTTGAGGAGTCCACAAGGAGGGTGAGCTCTGAGGATGCGATGGTGAGCCTTACAATCCCGCTCTTGTGTGTTCTGAGAGAATCCCTGATTGACATCAGGGATAACTCAGATCACACAGAGGAGTTAGGGATAGCATCCGATCCGTCACAGCTGGAGAGTAGGTCCACACATCTGTCCGCTTCACTGCGTTTAATGGAGGAGGAGGAGGAGGAGGAGGAGGAAGAAGAGTTGTCCGATGATGTGATGGTGATACAGGAGGCTTCCGGGCAACTTCGAATCGTCCCATTGTTGCAGCGCGGATGGGTAGACATGGAGGATGAGGAGGAAATGGAGATTGAACTTTCCGGTGGGGCCAGAGGAGTCATGCCAACTAACACTGTGGCAGACATGGCTGAGTTCATGTTGGGGTGCTTTACAACCGACAAGCGTATTGTCAAAATCATGGAGGACAACCAGTACTGGATCTTTGCTATCCTTGACCCCCGGTATAAAAACAACATCTCATCTTTTATTCCGGTAGAGGGGAGGGCCAATCGCATCAATGCTTGCCACAGGCAATTGGTGCAGAATATGATGGAGATGTTTCCAGCATGTGACGTTGGCGGCAGGGAGGGCAGTTCCTCCAGTAGGCAACCAAGTTCTCACCGGTCCACACAAACGAGGGGCACACTGTCTAAGGTCTGGGACACCTTGATGGCACCCCCTCGCCAAAGTGCCGCCACGGAGGGTCCTAGTGTCACCAGGCGTGAGAAGTATAGGCGCATGTTGCGGGAATACCTTTCCGACCACAGCCCTGTCCTCTCCGACCCCTCTGCGCCCTACACGTATTGGGTGTCGAAGTTGGACCTGTGGCTTGAACTTGCCCTATATGCCTTGGAGGTGCTGTCCTGTCCTGCCGCCAGCGTCCTATCTGAGAGGGTGTTCAGTGCAGCCGGTGGCATCATCACTGACAAGCGCACCCGTCTGTCAGCTGAGAGTGCCGACCGGCTCACTTTGATAAAAATGAACCACCACTGGATAGAGCCTTCATTTTTGTGCCCACCTGTGTAAAGCACCCCAACATGAAACTCCATGTCTGTACTCAACCTCTCCAATTCCTCCGCATCCTCATACTCATCCACCATAAGCGTTGCACAATTCTGCTAATACTAGGCTCCCTCCAACATGATTTCCCCCAACTCTGCTGGTTAGAGGCTCCCTCCACCCTGATTTCCACCAACTCTGCTGGTTAGAGGCTCCCTCCACCCTGCTTTCCCACAACTCTGCTGGTTAGAGGCTCCCTCCACCATGAATTTGCCCAAACTGGGCTGTTTAGAGGCTCCCTCCACCATGAATTGGTCCAAACTGGGGTTTTTAGAGGCTCCCTCCACCATGAATTGGTCCAAACTTGGCTGTTTAGAGGCTCCCTCCACCATGAATTGGTCCAAACTGGGGTGGTTAGAGGCTCCCTCCACCATTAATTGGTCCAAACTGGGCTGGTTAGAGGCTCCCTCCACCATTAATTGGTCCAAACTGGGCTGGTTAGAGGCTCCCTCCACCATGAATTGGTCCAAACTGGGGTTTTTAGAGGCTCCCTCCACCATGAATTGGTCCAAACTTGGCTGTTTAGAGGCTACCTCCACCATTAATTGGTCCAAACTGGGCTGGTTAGAGGCTCCCTCCACCATGAATTGGTCCAAACTGGGTTTTTAGAGGCTCCCTCCACCATGAATTGGTCCAAACTGGGGTTTTTAGAGGCTCCCTCCACCATGAATTGGTCCAAACTGGGCTGTTTAGCGGCTCCCTCCACCATTAATTGGTCCAAACTGGGCTGGTTAGAGGCTCCCTCCACCATGAATTTGCCCAAACTGGGCTGTTTAGAGGCTCCCTCCACCATGAATTTGCCCAAACTGGGCTGGTTAGAGGCTCCCTCCACCATGAATTGGTCCAAACTGGGGTTTTTAGAGGCTCCCTCCACCATGAATTGGTCCAAACTTGGCTGTTTAGAGGCTCCCTCCACCATTAATTGGTCCAAACTGGGCTGGTTAGAGGCTCCCTCCACCATGAATTGGTCCAAACTGGGTTTTTTAGAGGCTCCCTCCACCATGAATTTGCCCAAACTGGGCTGTTTAGAGGCTCCCTCCACCATGAATTGGTCCAAACTGGGCTGGTTAGAGGCTCCCTCCACCATGAATTTCCCAAAACTTGGCTGTTTAGAGGCTCCCTCCACCATTAATTGGTCCAAACTGGGCTGGTTAGAGGCTCCCTCCACCATGAATTTGCCCAAACTGGGCTGTTTAGAGGCTCCCTCCACCATGAATTTGCCCAAACTGGGCTGTTTAGCGGCTCCCTCCACCATTAATTGGTCCAAACTGGGCTGGTTAGAGGCTCCCTCCACCATGAATTTGCCCAAACTGGGCTGTTTAGAGGCTCCCTCCACCATGAATTTGCCCAAACTGGGCTGGTTAGAGGCTCCCTCCACCATGAATTGGTCCAAACTGGGGTTTTTAGAGGCTCCCTCCACCATGAATTGGTCCAAACTTGGCTGTTTAGAGGCTCCTTCCACCATGAATTGGTCCAAACTGGGGTGGTTAGAGGCTCCCTCCACCATTAATTGGTCCAAACTGGGCTGGTTAGAGGCTCCCTCCACCATTAATTGGTCCAAACTGGGCTGGTTAGAGGCTCCCTCCACCATGAATTTGCCCAAACTGGGCTGTTTAGAGGCTCCCTCCACCATGGATTTGCCCAAACTGGGCTGGTTAGAGGCTCCCTCCACCATGAATTGGTCCAAACTGGGGTTTTTAGAGGCTCCCTCCACCATGAATTGGTCCAAACTTGGCTGTTTAGAGGCTCCCTCCACCATTAATTGGTCCAAACTGGGCTGGTTAGAGGCTCCCTCCACCATGAATTGGTCCAAACTGGGGTTTTTAGAGGCTCCCTCCACCATGAATTGGTCCAAACTTGGCTGTTTAGAGGCTCCATCCACCATTAATTGGTCCAAACTGGGCTGGTTAGAGGCTCCCTCCACCATGAATTGGTCCAAACTGGGTTTTTTAGAGGCTCCCTACACCATGAATTTGCCCAAACTGGGCTGTTTAGAGGCTCCCTCCACCATGAATTGGTCCAAACTGGGCTGGTTAGAGGCTCCCTCCACCATGAATTTCCCAAAACTTGGCTGTTTAGAGGCTCCCTCCACCATTAATTGGTCCAAACTGGGCTGGTTAGAGGCTCCCTCCACCATGAATTTGCCCAAACTGGGCTGTTTATAGGCTCCCTCCACCATGAATTTGCCCAAACTGGGCTGTTTAGCGGCTCCCTCCACCATTAATTGGTCCAAACTGGGCTGGTTAGAGGCTCCCTCCACCATGAATTTGCCCAAACTGGGCTGTTTAGAGGCTCCCTCCACCATGAATTTGCCCAAACTGGGCTGGTTAGAGGCTCCCTCCACCATGAATTGGTCCAAACTGGGGTTTTTAGAGGCTCCCTCCACCATGAATTGGTCCAAACTTGGCTGTTTAGAGGCTCCCTCCACCATGAATTGGTCCAAACTGGGGTGGTTAGAGGCTCCCTCCACCATTAATTGGTCCAAACTGGGCTGGTTAGAGGCTCCCTCCACCATTAATTGGTCCAAACTGGGCTGGTTAGAGGCTCCCTCCACCATGAATTTGCCCAAACTGGGCTGTTTAGAGGCTCCCTCCACCATGAATTTGCCCAAACTGGGCTGTTTAGAGGCTCCCTCCACCATGAATTTGCCCAAACTGGGCTGGTTAGAGGCTCCCTCCACCATGAATTGGTCCAAACTGGGGTTTTTAGAGGCTCCCTCCACCATGAATTGGTCCAAACTTGGCTGTTTAGAGGCTCCCTCCACCATTAATTGGTCCAAACTGGGCTGGTTAGAGGCTCCCTCCACCATGAATTGGTCCAAACTGGGTTTTTTAGAGGCTCCCTCCACCATGAATTTGCCCAAACTGGGCTGTTTAGAGGCTCCCTCCACCATGAATTGGTCCAAACTGGGCTGGTTAGAGGCTCCCTCCACCATGAATTTCCCAAAACTTGGCTGTTTAGAGGCTCCCTCCACCATTAATTGGTCCAAACTGGGCTGGTTAGAGGCTCCCTCCACCATGAATTTGCCCAAACTGGGCTGTTTAGAGGCTCCCTCCACCATGAATTTGCCCAAACTGGGCTGTTTAGCGGCTCCCTCCACCATTAATTGGTCCAAACTGGGCTGGTTAGAGGCTCCCTCCACCATGAATTTGCCCAAACTGGGCTGTTTAGAGGCTCCCTCCACCATGAATTTGCCCAAACTGGGCTGGTTAGAGGCTCCCTCCACCATGAATTGGTCCAAACTGGGGTTTTTAGAGGCTCCATCCACCATGAATTGGTCCAAACTTGGCTGTTTAGAGGCTCCCTCCACCATGAATTGGTCCAAACTGGGGTGGTTAGAGGCTCCCTCCACCATTAATTGGTCCAAACTGGGCTGGTTAGAGGCTCCCTCCACCATGAATTTGCCCAAACTGGGCTGTTTAGAGGCTCCCTCCACCATGAATTTGCCCAAACTGGGCTGGTTAGAGGCTCCCTCCACCATGAATTGGTCCAAACTGGGGTTTTTAGAGGCTCCCTCCACCATGAATTGGTCCAAACTTGGCTGTTTAGAGGCTCCCTCCACCATTAATTGGTCCAAACTGGGCTGGTTAGAGGCTCCCTCCACCATGAATTGGTCCAAACTGGGGTTTTTAGAGGCTCCCTCCACCATGAATTGGTCCAAACTTGGCTGTTTAGAGGCTCCCTCCACCATTAATTGGTCCAAACTGGGCTGGTTAGAGGCTCCCTCCACCATGAATTGGTCCAAACTGGGTTTTTTAGAGGCTCCCTCCACCATGAATTTGCCCAAACTGGGCTGTTTAGAGGCTCCCTCCACCATGAATTGGTCCAAACTGGGCTGGTTAGAGGCTCCCTCCACCATGAATTTCCCAAAACTTGGCTGTTTAGAGGCTCCCTCCACCATTAATTGGTCCAAACTGGGCTGGTTAGAGGCTCCCTCCACCATGAATTTGCCCAAACTGGGCTGTTTAGAGGCTCCCTCCACCATGAATTTGCCCAAACTGGGCTGTTTAGCGGCTCCCTCCACCATTAATTGGTCCAAACTGGGCTGGTTAGAGGCTCCCTCCACCATGAATTTGCCCAAACTGGGCTGTTTAGAGGCTCCCTCCACCATGAATTTGCCCAAACTGGGCTGGTTAGAGGCTCCCTCCACCATGAATTGGTCCAAACTGGGGGTTTTAGAGGCTCCCTCCACCATGAATTGGTCCAAACTTGGCTGTTTAGAGGCTCCCTCCACCATGAATTGGTCCAAACTGGGGTGGTTAGAGGCTCCCTCCACCATTAATTGGTCCAAACTGGGCTGGTTAGAGGCTCCCTCCACCATTAATTGGTCCAAACTGGGCTGGTTAGAGGCTCCCTCCACCATGAATTTGCCCAAACTGGGCTGGTTAGAGGCTCCCTCCACCATGAATTGGTCCAAACTGGGGTTTTTAGAGGCTCCCTCCACCATGAATTGGTCCAAACTTGGCTGTTTAGAGGCTCCCTCCACCATTAATTGGTCCAAACTGGGCTGGTTAGAGGCTCCCTCCACCATGAATTGGTCCAAACTGGGTTTTTTAGAGGCTCCCTCCACCATGAATTTGCCCAAACTGGGCTGTTTAGAGGCTCCCTCCACCATGAATTGGTCCAAACTGGGCTGGTTAGAGGCTCCCTCCACCATGAATTTCCCAAAACTTGGCTGTTTAGAGGCTCCCTCCACCATTAATTGGTCCAAACTGGGCTGGTTAGAGGCTCCCTCCACCATGAATTTGCCCAAACTGGGCTGTTTAGAGGCTCCCTCCACCATGAATTTGCCCAAACTGGGCTGTTTAGAGGCTCCCTTCACCATGAATTGGTCCAAACTGGGTTTTTTAGAGGCTCCCTCCACCATGAATTGGTCCAAACTGGGCTGTTTAGAGGCTCCCTCCACCATGAATTTGCCCAAACTGGGCTGTTTAGCGGCTCCCTCCACCATTAATTGGTCCAAACTGGGCTGGTTAGAGGCTCCCTCCACCATTAATTGGTCCAAACTGGGCTGGTTAGAGGCTCCCTCCACCATGAATTTGCCCAAACTGGGCTGTTTAGAGGCTCCCTCCACCATGAATTTGCCCAAACTGGGCTGGTTAGAGGCTCCCTCCACCATGAATTGGTCCAAACTGGGGGTTTTAGAGGCTCCCTCCACCATGAATTGGTCCAAACTTGGCTGTTTAGAGGCTCCCTCCACCATTAATTGGTCCAAACTGGGCTGGTTAGAGGCTCCCTCCACCATGAATTGGTCCAAACTGGGTTTTTTAGAGGCTCCCTCCACCATGAATTTGCCCAAACTGGGCTGTTTAGAGGCTCCCTTCACCATGAATTGGTCCAAACTGGGCTGGTTAGAGGCTCCCTCCACCATGAATTTCCCAAAACTTGGCTGTTTAGAGGCTCCCTCCACCATTAATTGGTCCAAACTGGGCTGGTTAGAGGCTCCCTCCACCATGAATTTGCCCAAACTGGGCTGTTTAGAGGCTCCCTCCACCATGAATTTGCCCAAACTGGGCTGTTTAGAGGCTCCCTCCACCATGAATTGGTCCAAACTGGGTTTTTTAGAGGCTCCCTCCACCATGAATTGGTCCAAACTGGGCTGTTTAGAGGCTCCCTCCACCATGAATTTGCCCAAACTGGGCTGTTTAGCGGCTCCCTCCACCATTAATTGGTCCAAACTGGGCTGGTTAGAGGCTCCCTCCACCATGAATTTGCCCAAACTGGGCTGGTTAGAGGCTCCCTCCACCATGAATTGGTCCAAACTGGGGTTTTTAGAGGCTCCCTCCACCATGAATTGGTCCAAACTTGGCTGTTTAGAGGCTCCCTCCACCATGAATTGGTCCAAACTGGGGTGGTTAGAGGCTCCCTCCACCATTAATTGGTCCAAACTGGGCTGGTTAGAGGCTCCCTCCACCATTAATTGGTCCAAACTGGGCTGGTTAGAGGCTCCCTCCACCATTAATTGGTCCAAACTGGGCTGGTTAGAGGCTCCCTCCACCATTAATTGGTCCAAACTGGGCTGGTTAGAGGCTCCCTCCACCATGAATTGGTCCAAACTGGGCTGTTTAGAGGCTCCCTCCACCATGAATTTGCCCAAACTGGGCTGGTTAGAGGCTCCCTCCACCATGAATTGGTCCAAACTGGGGTTTTTAGAGGCTCCCTCCACCATGAATTGGTCCAAACTTGGCTGTTTAGAGGCTCCCTCCACCATGAATTGGTCCAAACTGGGGTGGTTAGAGGCTCCCTCCACCATTAATTGGTCCAAACTGGGCTGGTTAGAGGCTCCCTCCACCATTAATTGGTCCAAACTGGGCTGGTTAGAGGCTCCCTCCACCATGAATGTGCCCAAACTGGGCTGGTTAGAGGCTCCCTCCACCATGAATTTGCCCAAACTGGGCTGGTTAGAGGCTCCCTCCACCATGAATTGGTCCAAACTGGGGTTTTTAGAGGCTCCCTCCACCATGAATTGGTCCAAACTGGGCTGTTTAGAGGCTCCCTCCACCATGAATTTGCCCAAACTGGGCTGGTTAGAGGCTCCCTCCACCATGAATTGGTCCAAACTGGGGTTTTTAGAGGCTCCCTCCACCATGAATTGGTCCAAACTTGGCTGTTTAGAGGCTCCCTCCACCATGAATTGGTCCAAACTGGGGTGGTTAGAGGCTCCCTCCACCATTAATTGGTCCAAACTGGGCTGGTTAGAGGCTCCCTCCACCATTAATTGGTCCAAACTGGGCTGGTTAGAGGCTCCCTCCACCATGAATTTGCCCAAACTGGGCTGGTTAGAGGCTCCCTCCACCATGAATTTGCCCAAACTGGGCTGGTTAGAGGCTCCCTCCACCATGAATTGGTCCAAACTGGGGTTTTTAGAGGCTCCCTCCACCATGAATTGGTCCAAACTGGGCTGTTTAGAGGCTCCCTCCACCATGAATTTGCCCAAACTCTGCTGGTTAGAGGCTCAATCCACCCTGATTTTCAAAACAAATGTTGGTGCCAACCTCAACTTACTACAAGGGCCAAATTCACTGCTGGTGACAAGCTCTCCTCACTGCAAGTGCCAAATACACTTTTTCCTACTGTCAGAGAGGTGGTATTGAGTGTGTAAAGTGTGTAGTTGTTAGGCTGTGATGTTGGGGTAATAGAGGGTCTTTGGTGTGTTAGATGCCCCCAGACATGCTTCCCCTGCTGTCCCAGTGTCATTCCAGAGGTGTTGGCATCATTTCCTGGGGTGTCATAGTGGACTTGGTGACCCTCCAGACACGGATTTGGGTTTCCCCCTTAACGAGTATCTGTTCCCCATAGACTATAATGGGGTTCGAAACCCGTTCGAACACACGAACATTGAGCGGCTGTTCGAATCGAATTTCGAACCTCGAACATTTTAGTGTTCGCTCATCTCTAATACCTGTCTGATGACTCTATTTATTTTACACGTCAGATTATTTGTCATTGTATTAGCAAAGACTATTCTTGTCTGAAAAGCAGACGTGTAATCCAGACATATGGAATAGGAAAATGACTACCCCTGGAAAAAATGTGCCGTACACACCGTGTTTACCCAAAAATAAGACAGTGTCTTATATTAAATTTTGGTCCTAAAGATATGCTATGTCTTATTTTCAGGGGATGTCTTATTTTGTTTTTGTCTGCTGCTGCCACCACTGCGCTACGCTGAGATGTACTTGCTGCGCAAAGACTGTATGAAGAAAAACATTGCAGCCGGCTGAACGCTGTGTGCAGTGCTCCGTGTGCTCAGGAAAGCCGGCTGCTGCCGCTGCTGTGACACCGTACATTGTAGCCACTATTCCAGCTGCTGTGGGATGAGCTGGGAGAGTGGACCCCCCCACAGCATACGATGCTTAGTGTATACAGAGCGGGCATCTCTTACCTCATCCTGCAGGACCAGTGGATACAACGTATCGCAGCGGCGTCAGCATTCCTGTGCACACGGAACATCGCGTAGTGTTCAGCCGGCTGCAATGTTTTTCTTCATACAATCTTTGCACAGAAAGATTATTATTATTGGGGATGTCTTACTTTCAGGGGGTGCCTTATATTAGGCAATTCTACAAAACCTCTGCCATGTCTTACTTTCGGGGGATGATTTATTTTCGGGGAAACAGGGTAGCGCTACGGGGGGGGGGGGGGGGGTTGTCAATTTTCCTTGTACTGGAAAATGTAGTCAACTATGATTTGTAATGAAGATAAGAGAGGTCCATGTGTAGTGCCCAAACATATGTCAAAAGACTGTCCTAGAGAAGTATAAAGAAACACATAGTCTACGCAAAGGTGTATTAGAGTGGACCCCAGGATTTGGACCCCCACCAATTTGATTTGGACGCCCTATTAGGATAGGCCATTAATATTAAAGGGAGTCTGTCACCAGAACCCGGCATACTGACCAGCTTCGCAGATAGTTAGGGTCGGGTGACTGTAACCTAATAAGTGTTGTCCCTTTTTTCTCAATATGCAAATGACCGTATTGCCGCTTACCTCTTTGGAGTAATGGAAACGCCCTTGCTTCTCCAAATAGCTCATTTGTACTGTACATTGAAAATAAAAAAGGCAATATCTCGGGAATGGAGGAGCCAAGTGGAAAACATTGTCGGATTCAGGTGATCTAGCCTATTTATCTGCGAGGCTGGGTTGATATACTGGGTTCTGGTGACTCCTGATATAACCTTTAATAATGCCATGTTATTTAGGGGGCAACACGGTGGCTCAGTGGTTAGCACTGCAGCCTTGCAGCACTGGAGTCCTGGGTTCGAATCCCACCAGGAACAACATCTGCAAGGAGTTTGTATGTTCTCCCCGTGTTTGCGTGGATTTCCTCCCATTCTACAAAGACATACTGATAGGAAAAAAAAATGTACATTGTGATCCCTATATGGGGCTCACAATCTACATAAAAAAATAAAATAAAAATAATGCCATGTTATTATACATGGTCCTCCAGGATACCACTGCGTGAACTAAACCAAGGCTTTCATGTAGACACATACTACTGATCACAAACAGCACTACTAAATAAATCCCCATATAAATAAATGACATACATATAAGCTATAACAAAGATAAACAAAAAAATATACAAATTGTGAAGATTTTTCAGACATCACTGTCTTTCCGTAAATTAGTCATTTTATTACAATGAGCCTATTTTTCCATCAAAGCTACAGCAATTGCTCCTTCTCACCCTACGTGCACCCGCGCTGTCACATATAGTGTTGGAGCTGCTGGCATAGCTCCTTATTGACGTCAAAGAGAATTTACACCTGAAGCTGCCAAAAGTGGCTCAAAATAGATTGTGACACCAATTCTTATATAAGCCGCCACAGCAACTATAATAGAGAAATCCAGGATAAAAGCTATCGGGGGTTCAGGCGGGAGTGGCAATTCTCATCACCCAGTATGTAATGGGTTAATATGGGTACAGAATATCAGTCATAGAGGGGTAACACGGTGGCTCAGTGATTAGCACTGTAGCCTTGCAGCGCCGGAGTACTGGCTTCGAATCCCACCAGGAACAACATCTGCAAGGAGTTTGTATGTTCTCCCCGTGTTTGTGTGGATTTCCTCCCATTCTACAAAGACATACTGATAGGGGGGGGAAAAAAGTGCATTTGATCCCTATATGGGGCTCACAATCTACATTAAAAAAAAAAAAAAAAAAAAAAAAATAGAATATCAGTCATAGAATAAAAACGAAAGTACTGCGCAGAGAATGGATAGTCGTCTCTAGACAACATATCATTTATGGTTACTTTACTTTTTGTTGTCTATGGACATCTATAGTTTTGGAAGGACATTTGAGGCTACAGGTTCACACCTGTGTTGGGGTTTCTATTCTTCAGGACCGCTTGGGGACACGAAAAATGGAAGCCCAATCCACTTAAAAAGCAGTTACCAGTGGAAACACAGTTTCCGCCTGAAAATATATTCAAGAATGGAATCCCCGAATCCAGCCTGACTATGCAAAATACAGAGTCCTGCTGGCATGAAGAAGTCACCCGCACGGTGTCAAAACGCGTAACTGTTTTATGCCGTTGTTCATGTCCTTGGAGCAATACACAGAACCAATTTATCTTAATCGTTTATTTTATATGTTTATTATGGATCTTGCTGCCATTAGCGCTCTATCATCTCCCTTTTCTATTATGCATCGCCACCCCCTATGTGGGACGGTGTCCGGGTAAGAGCTGCTATTGGCCTGGTGGGCTCCTGACTGGAGTCTATTATTTCCACCAGACGGGCGCCAGGTCTTCATTTTTAAATTTCCCTCAGCATTCCAAAACTAAAAGATATAGTGACGTTGTATGAACAACAAGAGAGTTACAATAATACTAAGTACAAATAAGGAACTTCAGTCATTGTGAATTCAGGTGTGGACTGAAATACAGCAGCCAACAGAGAATGACAGAATATTTTTAAGTCCAGCTCATGCCCAATCCAACATAAGCAAAAAAAACAAAACAAAAACTTGGTGGCTCATGTAGATACAACAGGACTACACAGAAGTCTATGGGTACCGTATTACTCAGAGCTTGTACATAGCCAAAATACAGCCTTGTGCATGAATAGGTCTTATAAGAGACCTCTGTGCCCCTGGGACAATACAATAAGTTTTCTATCTCCTACGGTACATTCACACATGGCAGATTTGTTTCTGAAATCTCTATGACCCATTCATCTGAATGAGTCTTGTAGAAACAGATCCACATGTTTCTCAGTGCACCAACCCCACCAAGAAAGCCAACATCGTGATCTATGGATCCCATGCGCAGAAGTCTCAGTTCTGAGTGAAACGCATATTGATTGTCAAGCCCTAAATACCAGTTCTGTGATATAAAGGCATAAACACTGAGGGGGGCATTTTTTTTTTTTAATTTATTTATTATTTATTTTTTAAGAGACACCCATCTAGCAGTGCATTGGATCTTCCTTGGTCAAACCAAATGGGATAGATTGCACAAGGTTGCATGAATATTGGTCCATGTCGATAGGGCAGCTTCTCAAAATGTCCTCAAACTGGATGGAGGTACAGACATGTTCTGAACTGCCTGTCCTACCTTATCCCTGAGACGCTCTATAGCCGTGTGAACATATGGCACGGGTGGCAAAGGTGGCACTCAGAGCCCTCTCTGTGGGCACCCATTTGTGGAATGGATTATACTGTGTGTGGGCCACTGTGGAGCAAATAGTACTATGTGGGGGCCACTGTGGAGCAAATAGTACTATGTGGGGGCCACTGTGAAGCAGATAGGACTGTGTGGGAGTCCTTCACTATTTATATCACACAGTATCTGTTTTATAGCAGACATGATATTATTACAGATCATAATAACATTGCACAGTCACTATAAAACAGATCTGTGCGATGTAAATAGTCAACATTAAGTACCAAATGTAGTACAAAGTTGTTAACACTGAAAGCTCTGTAAAGCCCCATTCACACGACAGTATTTTGCGGATCCTTAATTGTCCACAATTGTGGATCTGCACAGTATTAAGGTTAAATTGCACTGTTGGCACTTTGTGATAAATTAGTGGGTTTTGGTTTGAAGTTTGGGCATCACTGTTCTATAGGATTAAAATTTGGGGACTGTGAAGGGCAGGGAAGCAAAAAAACTAAACAAACTTGTGGCATAGAATCAGCAGCTACCATGAAGGGATGAACTTGGTCGGATTTTTACACGGAACTGACTGTCCAAGATGTCCATTTACAGATATCAGCGGACCCAAGATGTGTCAAGAAACCTTTCCCTACAACATTACTCCTCTCCACCAACATCTGGGTTCATCGATTTATGTTGCTTGGACTAAATTCAGATTTTTGTCTCTGCACTCTGGTGATGTATCTGCACTCTTCAGGGATACAATGTTTGCTTTCTTTCTGTTTCCTTGAGATAGAAATGGAAGCCTCCTGATTTAGCTCATCTGTGGTAAGGAAAGAGTTGTGTATTCGGACACCTCACTTGGACACCAGTTGTGTATTCGGCTACAGTTTACTTGACTGTACAATTTCTTTGATCAATGGCCTGTTTCTATCCACAGGATTGCCTTTTGCTTAATGTTACACCATATTCAAGATACTCAACAACTGTACAAGAAAATTCCACATGGCTGGGAGTTCCCGAAATACTGGCCGGCCCTGGTAGTCCATTGTTAATCGCCACGATCTTGTCAAGAGCGCCTCATTTTTCATTATGTGGATTCACACAAACTAATCCAAGCATAACAGCACAGTTGATTTTATGCGGCACGCCATCTCCAATTTCCATAAAGGGGAAGGTCTCTAATAAAGTGGCCATTCAATGTATGTGATATAAGCCAACCCATGTATATGTACCCTGTATGAGTCCATGAAAACGGAACAGACTCTACATGGATGTCATCCATATACCCCATAGATATATACTGTACACTCAAAAAATTAGCCCAGAGTACAAAATGAACAGGGACTGGACCTATCCCGAGTTCTGTGAAGAATATGGTTATGTATATGGAGCAATGGAAAATGGGTCAGTGGGCTGTCCACGTCTGGAGCGTTAAAAACACAGAACTAATAACCAACCTGGATATTAAGTGTAACTATGATGTGAAGATGGATTACAAGATTATAAGATTTAGTCATTGGGATGCCTCTCAGTCTATTCAGGGATGTGAGGAGATGCTGATCTTATAATGAGCTCAAGAACCAGTCAGACCAAAGACAACCTGCAAGACTCTTGTGTACACCATATACACGGCACTATGGGCAGAGCTGAGTGTGCAAGTGTTCGCAATGTCAAATACACCACTACCAGACAAATACAGTGCCTTACAAAAGTATTCATACCCCTTCAACTTTTTCACATTTTGTCACCTTACAACCACAAACTTAAATGTATTTTATTGAGATTTTAAGTGATAACCAACACAAAGTAGCAGATAACTGTGAAGTGGAAGGAAAATGATACATGGTTTTCAGAATTTTAATCAAAAATCTGAAAAGTGTGACGTGCAAAAGTATTCAGCCCCCCATATCAATAATTTGTAGAGCCTTTCGCCACAATTCCAGCTGCAAGTCTTTTGGGGTATGTCTGTACCAGCTTTGCACATCTACAGTCTGAGATTTTTGCCCGTTCTTCTTTGCAAAATAGCTCAAGCTCAGCCAGATGGATGGAGAGCGTCTGTGAACTGCAATTTTCATGTCTTGCCACAGATGCTCAATGGGATTTAGGATTGGACTGTGACTGAGCCAGTCTAACATATGAATATTCTGTGATCTAAACCATTGCACTTTAGCTCTGGCTGTAGGTATAGGGTCATTGCCTTGCTGGAAGATGAATCTGATTCCCAGTCTCAGGTCTTTTGCAGCCTCCAACAGGTTTTCTTACAGGATTGTCTGTATTTAGCTAAATCCATCTTCCCATCAACTCTGACCAGCTTCCCTGTCCCTGCTGAAGAAAAGTATCCCCCCAGCATGATGCTGCCGCCACGTTTCAAAGTGGGGATGGGGTGCTCAGGGGATGGGGTGCTCAGGGGATGGGGTGCTCAGGGGATGGGGTGCTCAGGGGATGGGGTGCTCAGGGGATGGGGTGCTCAGGGGATGGGGTGCTCAGGGGATGGGGTGTTCAGGGGATGGGGTGCTCAGGGGATGGGGTGCTCAGGGGATGGGGTGTTCAGGGTCATTAGCAGGGTTACTTTTCCTCCACACACAACACTTTGCATTTAGGCCAAAATGTTCAACTTTGGTCTCATCTGACCAGCGCATTTTTATGTCTTTCTTTCAAGCAATTGTTTTTTTTTCTTGCCACACGTCAGAAGTTCACCACTGAGCCATTCTTAGTAAAGCCACTGGTGAGAAGCGACAAGCTTGTCCATCTTAGGCTACCTTTAATCTGCACTTCCCATCTGTATCTGTCGCAATAGGTTGCAATTTTAAAATAAATTTAGAAGTCCTACTCTGCCAACGCTTTAATGGCAAAACAGTGCAAACAGAAAAACAATATAACCAGACAGAAAGTGGCGGACAGTACCTTTCTAGTGTGAGACCAGCCGAAAACCAACATTACATGCAAATGTAAAACTTTGTATTACATCGTATTACAGCAAAATGCCCCTTTCTCCACTTCTCAGCCTCTTTTCCTCCTCCTCCAGTTTTCTTTACCACTTATTTTCTCTGGTATCCAGAGAAGGAACTTTATGAAAACATCACATTACAATCTGTTCATTGAAGTCTACGGTAAGAGAGAGGGGAGGTAGGAGAGAGCGAAGCAGAGACCTACAAAACACTGCTGAATGCTATAGGAAGTTGTATACTGCTGTATAATGTCCTCAATGCTGCTGTTGCTGTTACTAATCTTTTCATTACACTTTCTCTTGGTAGGTTCCATTCTTGATTTTTTTTTTTTTTTTTTTTATTAATGCTAAAGCAGTTTGCTACCGGTAAATAAGCTACAAAAAGATCCGGCCATTTTTCCTGCTGGAATAGAATCAGTTTTCAGCAGTCGCTCACAACAGTCATAAAGAAAGGGGGGGTTATTAGCCTTCTTTTCAACTTTTTACAAAGAAGAATGATAAAAGTCACAATTTTTAAGATGGTGCTTTACTTTTTACGTCAGAAAACCGATGTCCAGAATTTGATAAATTCCTTGCAGAGACTATAAGGTGAGGCTGTCCCACAGTGATAACCACATTCACACAAGGCTGTCACATCAATAACAATGTGTCATACACCCTACATTCATGCTAGCTGTCAAAACTAAGGCGTTCCTTGTCCTTTAAGGCGTACCTCTATAATTAAGACACAGGAGACCGGCGGGTCACAGGCAGAGAACATGCTACAAATGAATACGTAAGAAACTCCAGGGAACTTGTACTTTTGGTATCCTTAAAGCACTTTATACCAAAAGGAAAGGAAAAATAATGAATGCCAACAACAAATGAGGTCATGAAGGTTAATCTGTAGTCTGGAGTGGTTGTGCCTGGATCTTGTGAGGTTAACCATTTATAAGGTGGGACAGGCTAGGCAGGGACATATCGGCTGCATGACCTGTCTGCACCCTAGGACCCCGCTCACACCAGAATTAGGACATTCAGTCTACATTACATATTTAGTCTGCAAAAAGAGGAAAGGATTCCAGCACAAGGGGCTTATTTGGGAAATGCTTTCTGCGTTACACATGAAGGGACACCATTCCTGGCCCTAAATACATGGCTCTCACACTGACCTACATTACAGCTGTGTAGGAGTCACTATGGCTACATACAATACTATATCGTAGCCGCATACTGCACAGAACCTAGCCCGAGACCCCAAAAACCTGACCATTGCCGATTTCAGTATATTGCCCACAATTATGGCTAATATACCTATTCAGTTCTGTGTCCCCATATACACGGCCATAGTTTTTACAGATCATTGTGTGGCCCATAGACACCATTCACAAGATATGAAACAGGTCCTATATTCCTGTCCCTATTTGGGGTGCAGGCTGCCTATACAAGTGTATGGGATGATACAAGACATTTTGCAGATAGAATCGTGTGCAGGTGTATAAAAAAAATGTGTCAGCTGCTTTAGACATGTCTTTTTTTCCCCAAAAGATCTTGTAGGGAGTGATAAAGTATGTAACTGAAGGAAAATATGGGTGCACGCTACTCCTACTACTTCTTAGGGGGACCCTGCTGCTACTAATACTTGTATGATTCCCTACACTGGTCTGTGCTGCAAATGTGGACAATACCGGACAAAACGCGGTTGTGTGTATGGGCCCATAGAAATGTAGAGGTCCACACTTTTATTCACAATTGTGGATACATATACAGTCATGTGCGTGGGTCCTTGTGTTATATTACTACTGGAAGAAGACGGTGAGGAGAGACTCTACAGGGGAAAGACGATGCAACAAGATAAGGGGGCCCTGCTATTATCGGGGTGCGCTCTATGATGTACAGCATGGCGGTCTAGTGTTTGCAGTATTCAATAGGGAAGAGAGGTACAAACACCTCTTGTATCTGATGAACATTTATATGTAAATGTGTAATAATAATGATAGCAGTGTGAGCTGGGTCTTGTAGTGCCTGCTCAGCACATCACTGCTAGTGCCTAAAACAGAGTAAGATTTGTCCAAGAATCTATAAAACACAACTTACATTGAGTTTAGATACAAATAGATCATTTGTCATTCCAAGAATAATAGGGTCATACAGACCAGCAACTAGAAGCAATGGATATGAGATCTGTAACATCTACACACTTCTGTCACTCCGGAGTATATGTATGTCCATGGCTGTGTTCTCCCACCTGTCGTACACCCATATAGCCAAGCGTACTCCTGTCATCTAAGTTCAGTAAAAGCACAGGAGGTCCAGATCTTAAAGAGGGCTGTCGAGTCTCAGAAATAAATGTTACTGCATGTAAAATGACAAATTATACAAATGATGGGGTCTGTAATGGGGTCTGCCGGGTGATCGCAGTTTCCAAAGTGGTAGATGGGAAAGAAAAAAAAAAAAACACCTCTGTGCAGGACTATTTCTCCGCGGATTTTCCAACAGAGACTACAACAAAGATGTGAACCAGCCTAAGTTTTCATTATACATACATTTATTGGCTGATACTGACATCACCTTTAACCAAGCCATATGAAGAAGCATGGCTCCCACACTGCCTGATAAGTCACAAAATGACTTTGGAGTCTCCAGACAAGTTACTAGCCATTGTATGTGGCAGTCTATAGTCTGCCTACACTACAGATTCACTCTCTGATGCTGAAAGTCCTGCACGAGATAATTGGAGATTGCATACAATGTCGTCCCCCAATATAATAGGCAAATGTGTCAGGGGGAGCTGATAATAGGAAGCCATAACAATGCTCAGCTATTGTACCGAGAAGAGACAGGCACACCTTGCAAAAGAATGGCTGATGATCTCAGGTAGAAGATACAAGGATTAGAAGACTGCGAACTGGAGACAGCTACACAATGGTTACTTGTCTGAGACACCTTCACGGAGCCAAGGCAAAGTCCTACATATCCACTATATACTGTAAACCAGTAGACTGTCAGGTATCCCCTCAGGTCAGGACTTCCCGTTACTGGAAATAATAATAATAATAATAATAATAATAATAATAATAATAAAAAAAGAACATTTGTTTCACAGAAGATGTGGACCAATACTTGTCATTCCCTGCGCCTTGAGCGTACGTACATGCCTCATTCACCTTGGTTTTCTGATCCTACTACCGCCATGTATCAATAAACAATAATCAGTAAGAGCAATAATACTCCACTTTAGGAGCTTTAACCTTTTTGTTGGCCCAACAATACAGCCCCTATTTACACGTTCAACAATGCAAACTATGCCAGTCTATTGTCACCATCTTGCAGGGTAAATAAATAGTACCGTACATCTCCAAATGTCTACAGGAGCGAATGGATGATAAGAGCATGGTTGTGGGGTCAGGAGACCACCATGCTGAAGGTAAGTGAGGGTCCCAGAGGTCCCAGAGGGGTTCACATGGAGGAATTTGATGCGGAATTCGCCCTTAAATCAGCGGCAGATTCTGCCTCCCATTGTTTTCAATGGGAGGCAGAGATCGCAGAAAGATACTGAAAAAAGAAGCGTCCTGCACAATCGCGCAATTCACAGTCGTGTGTATAAGCAGATAGAAAAGAATGGGTCAGTGTGAAATACAGATAGAATACTGATCCATACCACGGCCTAAGGACTCATGCACACAAACATGGATACAAAACAGCCGTGAAAAAAAAATGCACAGTTCATCCATTTCTCACAGCTTTTTTTTTTATTTATTTTTTTCCAATGTTCGTGTGCATGTAGTCTTGTTAACTCTGACATTCCCCATCAGCTACTGCTCCATCTGAATGCAGGTTTGTCATCGGTCCCAGCCAGTACACTTTGGTCACCGTTCAGCCAGAAAGCGGAGTACTCAGTTACTGCATTATTTTATAAGAGGAAGCTTTTACAAGGTACCGGTAATTATTTTTCCAAGAATAGGGTCTGTCTTGGGATTTACAGGACCCAAGGGAACCCTCCAGACACCATATGCTGTAGTTACTGGGATAAAGCTGTAGGGTTCCTACTATAAGCACACAGCCCTGCCAAATCCATGTTTTCATCTTGCTATATCGTATTGCTCCTTGTATAGGTTATAGAAATGTACGGATGATGTCATCATTATGCACCAGTACTTCGGTAGACATATATAAGGATTATCAGCCATGTCATTCACCATGTGGCCCCTTGCAAAGCAAATCGCGATGGAGTGGTAAGACCAGATTCACATTTGTAGTGTTCAATACAGTTTTCCATTCTGTCACAGGAACAGAAAAATACAGAATGGATAGATCTGCTAAATGACAGACACCAATGGACTGGAGCCTGACAGATCACAACAACTATAAGGGATCCCACATTAGGATGTTATTTTTGAGGATGGAAAAGCAACCCCCCCTTCCCCAGTCCAAAATGGGCACAAATCAAGGTGTACAAAGGTCTAGGCTCCCTGTGAAATCTGAACTAGTAAGGTCACTTGCACAGACAGTGTATTAGCTGCAGCCTTACCAAAGGAAAGTCCACCGTGTAATCCGGCATCAGAGAAGTAGAGGCGACTCATCCACATGCCACAGACAATGTCATTATTATTCATGTGGAAGTGCCAGTCCCCACTATAATAATCCAGCAAACGTCCTGGCACATAACATGGGCAAACTGCTGTTCCATCAAGGCAGTCCTACTATAAGATCAGGAGGATCCTCAATAAGGCCACAATTGGACCTTACCCAGACGGCTGGATTTGTAGTCCATGTGCTGCCCATGTACAAACAAGTGCATGCCGTAATTCACACAACTGTACGTATCATGGAGGACAACCTTGTCTTTGACAGCCTGTAGGTCTGTCTCTTTTGCAGACGCAAGGCCTAAGGGCTCATTCACACGGGGGGCAGTGGGGCGAATTTTGACCATATTTTGACTCGGGGAACCAAGTCAAAATATGGTCAAAACCCGCCTGCCACGATGTCGCGGTCGCAGCTTCCCCCACCCCGGAGTCGGCTCAAATGAATGGGCCGACGCCGGAGGTTGCGGAAGCCTGAAGAAAGGGCAGCTCACTTCTTTTTTTCCGCTATCAGCAGTTGCCGATAGCGGAAAAAAGAACTCTATTGGTCTCCATAGACCACCATTGTAAAGGGGCGGATTATGACGTGGATTCCGCTGTCAAAATCCACCCCTTTGACCCCGTGTGAACTAGCCCTTAAGGAGGTTTCTTAGGCTTATAAACCTATCCTAAGGCGTTTCACTTGAATTTGACTGAGATTGCCATGGAAAAGCCTCTGGGATGATGAATTTAAGTATGTCTTTTGTAGAATGGGAAGAAATCCACGCAAACACGGGGAGAACATACAAACTCCATGCAGATGTTGTTCCTGGTAGGATTTGAACCCAGAACTCCAGCGCTGCAAGCCTGCAGTGCTAACCACCTAGCCACCGTGTTGCCCCAGGTGATGGTGAATTTAACATCACATGGCCTGTAAAGCAAAAGCTCAAGGAGCTTCCTCACTGCCTTAAACAGCGAACCTGTGGGGGTTCCAGGTGTTGCACCCTCCTGCTGATCTGCCATTCATGACCTATAAGGATAAGGCATCAATTGATAAAGCCTGAAAAAACTCTTTAGGATAAGGCCCCACATTGCAGAAACACAGTGGGAAAAAACACTACATTTTACAGAACCAGCAAAGTGATATCTGCATATAGATAAATGAGGCCTAAGGCCGCATTCACACGACTGAGGTGCAAAACAGCCGTCAAAACAGTCCATTTTGTGTGTCTTGCACCTGTTTTCACAAATCCCTACCTGTATGTAGTCATCCATGAAATTTCAGAAGCCCTGGTGACCAATGACCATGCCCCATCCCAGTTCTGGGTCCCAGTGGATGAAGAAACTTTAGAAATAGTAAACTCTGGACAACATTTACGTGGAGAACGATTGAGGTCTGGTCTTTCGACTGGTCTGGCAAGTTATTATATTTTTCCACATGACATTACCATCGTGTGGCCGGCATGGAGGGAAGTTGAGCATCAAGATGTTCACGTACAGCAATTCTGGGCACGGAGGACATCGGCTACTGAGTGCCATCTGCTCATCCTCCGGGTGGAGGAAATTTTATTCAGATTTCATCACTGCAGAATTGGATGCGGACTATAGAGCAATAGTGAGATCAGCTCTTCGCAGATATACAGTATACGTGCTGAATTCACAGAATGTAAGGGGAAACAATGCAAAATTCCTTCACATCTTGTAAAACAAAGACTTTAGTTCAGGGGGCTCTAACTGGGGAAAAGAAGTGTTTGGTACATGCATAACCTGTAACCTTATCCCCCCACTCAATGGCAGAAAGTCAATAAATAAGAGCAGGGGCACATAGTTCAATAGTGACATCAGACACAAGAAGTTACTTTATTCACCATATAAAAGCTCTTCTTCCCATACAATAACCCACCATCTAGAACAAGGATAAGGTTTGTAGGTACCTAATGCTTCAGATACAGCAGCAGGCCCAAGGTCAGGCTTGTGAAATGGAGGGACCCCCATTGTTACATGAAAAAAGGAACCCCCTTCCTCATCGATCTAGCCATTACAGCAGGATACATGCTGGTATTCACAGCCAGGAACAGGACCATAGTGTCTGCGACGTTACATGAGGACAGGCTATTCTTCAGGACTTGTTACTTCATGTGTTGGGAAGGGGTTAATGAGATCTTGAGATGACCCTCACAAGAGGAATCAAGTAATAATAAATCTGCATCATAATATTATTACCAGCATTTTATGACAGAGCAGGGAGAGAGTACAAGCAGCCAAGAAACAAGCCGAGCCCCACACCATGTAATAGGGACAGATACCAGATCTGGGACTCTTCTAAGTTACTATCTTACAGTCAATTTCCAGGTTAAAGGGGCGCACACATCTTATGGTATGCTAACACTGAGATTTTGCAGGCTGAAAAAAAATTTGCTTCAAGGAATTACTAAACTTTTTTTTATTTTTTAAATGATGTGGTTTTTGACACATTTTTTGTTGCAATTCTTTGCTCCAATTCACTAGAGCTGCATTCGTTTTTGATGGACACAAAAACGCAGTATACCATACTGTTGTGTCCGTCAGAAAAAACAGACATAAAATGGTACGTTTTCCTATATTGATCTCTATGTAAATGGATGTAAAAAAACGCAATGTGAATGGATCCCGTATCATGGAGGTGTGCAGTGTAGGAATACTGCACTGTACAGGTGTACAGAGTACAGGTGTACAGTGTAGGAATATTGTATTGTGCAGGTGTACGGTACAGGAAGACTGTACTGTGCAGGTGTACGGAGTACAGGTGTACGGTGTAGGAAGACTGTACTGTACAGCGTACGGTGTAAGAAGACTGTATTGTGCAGGTGTACGGAGTACAGGTGTACGGTGTAGGAATACTGTATTGTGCAGGTGTACAGAGTTCAAGTGTACGGTGTAGGAATACTGTATTGTGCAGGTGTACAGAGTTCAGGTGTACGGTGTAGGAATACTGTATTGTGCAGGTGTACAGAGTTCAGGTGTACGGTGTAGGAATACTGTATTGTGCAGGTGTACAGAGTTCAGGTGTACGGTGTAGGAAGACTGTACTGTGCAGGTGTACAGAGTTCAGGTGTACGGTGTAGGAATACTGTATTGTGCAGGTGTACAGAGTTCAGGTGTACGGTGTAGGAATACTGTATTGTGCAGGTGTACAGAGTTCAGGTGTACGGTGTAGGAAGACTGTACTGTGCAGGTGTACGGAGTACAGGTGTACAGTGTAGGAATATTGTATTGTGCAGGTGTATAGAGCAATGTAAACAAAGTAGAGGCTGCAGCATGTCCCCGAAAGTCACAGCTCCTACAAACAGCTGAGCAATGGGGGTGCCACGAGTCAAAGCCCCATTGATCTAACATTGATGACCTTTACTAAGGACAGGCTATCAGTAATATAATCTCCAAAAAAAGTCTTTAGAATTCAGAGTTATTTACAGCAGTCTTCACAGTGTGTCAGCTCTAGCAGAGATCCCGGTCATGAACCTGGCTATCTCCAGCAGTCCTGTACAGAAGAATGGAGCAGCAGCCTACATGCTGGACCCGCCATTCCCTTCTTGTGATTTATGGGGGTCCCAGCAGTCAGACCCCCACCAATCAGCAAGCTATCACTTACGGCCCTATTAGACAGGGCGATTCAACATTCAATTGTCAGCCTGACAACAGACCGGTCTAATAATGCCGACAATTACCCAATGGACAAGCGTTTAGCGTTCGCTCATTCATCGGATGATCGGCTGATAATAAAATCCCGGTCTGTCGGCAGCACATTACACTAGCTAACAAGGGCTCTGCTGCTGACAGACAATGAAATTATATGCCAGGGGATCGATGGTTGTAGCACAGTCCACTGTACCCCTCTGTGCAATGATCGGCAGATCCTACAGTCCTACAGCGCTCATTCAGAATATCTTTAGGTCTAATAGGACCTTTATAGGAATATCCCTTTAGTGCAGATTGTGTTCTAAACCCACTGCATATTAAAGATTCCTGCCTAACAAATGCATCTATGACATGTATATCAAACATATTGCAAAACTGGTTTCACAACCAACTTCCTTGTACACAGTAATTGCAAGATGCTCATGAAAATGCTGTCACCGCCAAAGTGAATATGTACAAAGCGGGCAGCACAGAGTTCTTCTGTGCTCAGGGCAGCCATTTCTTTTTATTGCAGCTTACCATGTGACTGCCGGGTTTGGTCCCCACATGGCAAACATTCAGCGTGTAAATATCTATGGGGACTTAATGTCTTCTAGCAAGGACAACCACCCACCTATCACTGTGGTACAGCATATCATACAATGATATGATGGGCATCATTGTAGTAGTCACAGTACAGGCTTGCCTGAGTATAGCCTTAGTGACAATTCACTTTATTCACTCATTTTTGTGGTCAGACAGAAATCACTAGCAATCTCTGTATGTGTCTGGATTTTGCCGCATACCCTCCAATCCCTCCTAATCTCGCATGTAACATGTGAATGTGGATTTGTAAACTCTGTACTCTTTTGTGGATTTGTGTAATATGGCGGCTAGTGTCTGAACTAATGGATTGTATACCATAACATATAACATGTAGATTGACAGGGTCTGGGCAGATGGACCCCCACTGAACAGGAGAATGTACAAGCTTAGTCTCCCTAATGGAGTAGTGATACAGCCGAGGTGCCCACTGATCCATTCACTTAATGGGAGCACCGGAAATATCCAAAGTAAGGTGCTTGGCTATCTCTGGCACTCCTGATGAAACAAATGAAGTGCCGCACTCACCAACATGACCACTACTGAAGTCAAAACAACTCCATACTCCATGCCAAGATCATTGGGAGTCTAAGCGGTTGAAGCCCACCAAGTTATCTGCAAGTTATCCCCTATTCCCGTCATGGCGAACCTATGGCACGGGTGTAGAGGTGGCATCTATGGAACAGATTATACTGTGTGTGGGTCACTGTGGAGCAAATTGTACTGTGTGTTGGTCACTTTGCAGCAGATTATACTGTGTGGGGTTCCCTGTAGAACAGATAGGACTGTGTGGGAGACCCTCACTATTTATTTCACACAGTATCTATATTTATAGCAGACATCTGACATTGTTACAGGTCATAACAACATTACATGGTCACTATAAAACAGATCCGTGTGATGTAAATAGTGAACATTAATCCAAAGTACCAAATGCAGTGTAAAGTTGTTTGCAATATTGAAAGCTCTGTAAAGCCCCATTCACTGGACTGTATTTGGTTGGTCCTTAATTGTCCACAGTATTAAGGTTAAATTGTCGTGTTGGCACTTTGTGATAAATTAGTGGGTTTTGGGTTGCATTTTGGGCACTCAGTCTCTAAAAGGTTTGCCATCACTGCCCTATCCTATGCATATGGGACATAATTTGTTGAAATGGGAAAACCCCTTTAAGGGCCCTTTCACACAAACATCGTCATTAATGACTTGGATCAACAGAACTCGCAGCATCTCAGTGATCTGTGTGTTACAATTCATACAAACCGTGGTCATCCAGGAATATGAGTGTGGCACACAGACCGTATTACTTGGCCCGATGTTGTTTATGTGAAAGGGCCCCAAGTCTGTCCTTCATGCCATATTAGGGGTCAGTTTCGCATAGGGCAGCCATAGTGGTACATGAGCCCTCTAGCACCTCTCTGTCACAGATTTCATTCCAACAAACTGTGAAATGCCCCATTAGGTCATGTATTCTATGACATAATAATGATATGCTTTACTACAGACCTGTATACAAGTGGTCAGTGCACAGGGCTAGGACTTACATGAAAGATGACCCATATAAGATGAGTGGGGGTCCAACTCATCACCCATGCCAAACATCTGATTCAAGGGGCCAATTCGATCGGATGAGTGATGACTCTTCTTCCAATACCAAGCACAGCGCCATACATTGTGTGATGGCAGAACATGGCTCTGCAGCTCATAACCATTTAGTAGAAAGGGAACTGAAAAAAGGCCATGACTGGTGAATGTGACATCAGCGGGCGAAGAGGAGTCCATAGCTCCTCTTATTATTATCTTCATCCATCTCATACTGAGGACTTATGCTACAGACAGGTCATCAATATTACCCACAACACCCTTAAAAAGTCATATACATCATATATAGGGCAGACAAGCTTAGGGCTTATTCACACAACAGAGACTCCTAGCGTCACAGCTAACTATAATGCCAGATGTTTCTCTCGCTATATACAGTTCAGGACAGTATATCCAGCATAGACAGGTAAATGGACATTTCTACAGCACATGAATGAGATTTGTTGAGCGTTATGCACTTTGCTGCTACTATAATGCACTATGGATCCCCCACACATACACCAATCTGATCACACAATCCATAATATCTTAGGATAAGACTATGGTGCTTGTAAGGAGAGCTGTAACGCTTTAGACTCCTCTTCACTCACTGGAGTGACAAAGACCAAGCACAGACTAATGGCCGGTCCTCCTGTCTCCAGAGTGAGATGATACTATGACAAGCACCCCTGTGCCTTCAACCTAGCAATGGAGAGTAGCCTCAGACTACCACTGATCCCATCACCAGCCAAAAGTTAGTCACTGCCAGGAGTACCATTAAAGTCCCCCCACCATAACAAACACCAATGAAGAACACAGCACCCTAGTAATGTACAGGGCTCGCCCTACAACTTGCAGTTTTGGAGGCTACAGATGGTCTCATTGCAGTAGTGCTTTAAACACAGGTCACCTTTATATGATATACTGCTCTCTATAATCTCTACCACACTCAGTAACCACTGTGCAGACTGTAGGCAGCAATAATGTCAAGGTCCACGCCTTCTCCCTCCATGGTCATCACGTAATACTTCCATATTTATGCAACTCATATAGTTCTGGTTGCTTCATACCTGTAATGCGACAGTCCATAGGAATACATTGTGTAGCATGCTATACACATGTCACTAGGTTCACAATGGCGTGTGCTAGTCTCAGTCCAGGATTCTGCAAGCAGGACTTTTTTCTCTTCCAATTCCAGTATAAAGTTGGAGGAAACCCACTATAGTCTATGGTGTCCACGGGTTTCTGCGAGTCACCTCTTTTTAAAGCGGACAGGGTTTCCGTCTTTCAGGTCCACATGCGGACCCGAAGGAGGGAAACCTGACGCTAGTGTGAACCTAATCTTTGGCATGACCATCAGATTAGTAAGACTGTCGCTATATGGTAACTTCTTGCTCTAATTTCTAGGCCAGCAACTTTTGTAGCCGCACCTCTCTTATAGATATAGTCAACAGATGAAAGTTTCCTGATAATACACGCAACTCCGTACATACCTATGGAAAGCGAGTCACGCTACAGACCACGAGTGTAGCCCTAGTCACATACATGTTACAGTCTAGCGCAGCAGCTTACTGGCATTATGCTACTCAGTCCATGGGCATGAAAGTCCAGTCAAAGATTTCCACACAGATGGCCATAGCTTAGTAACTAAGACATTGGCAGGACACACGAAGTTCATTAAAGGGACTTTCCGGCCCCAAATCGAATTTTCATACAGGTTAGGTCATCGGATTGTGACTGGTCAGGGACGGACACCCGGACCACACAGACCATCTGTTCTTGCAGCCTTTGGGTAACGGAAGCTCTTAGTAGACGGGCAGTGCATTGGCCCAGCACTGAGCTCCAGTGCTCTTACTTGTCTTGCACTGATGACATCACACATATCTACAGCCAATCAGAGATCCCATCAGTCTTATGTCATACATGCAAGCATCACTGCTGAGCTCAGTGATCAGCTGTAGCAGTCACGTGTATAGGCGGCACGTCTTTGCCGCAGCAAAGTAAACCAAGACTGCCGAGACCTCCAGAGTGTCTGCAATCCATCATTTAGGATTTATCAGGTGCATATTGTTTTGAGGTTTTTTTTGTTTATTTTTTTACAAGTCTTCTTGCTATAATAATTTCTTAACCTCATTCATTATGTAAATCTTTTTCTCCACTGCAACTGGAGACGTCACCATATTGGTTACTTACTGTACAATAAGGCTCGGCGCAGGGGTCAGCCACCTTCAGCGCTCCTGCGGTTGTGAAACTACAACTCCCAGCATACCCAGTTTCCGAGAACAGCCAAGTAAGTGCATGCTGGGAAGTGTAGTATCACAACAGCTGGGAAAGGATCTCTGGCTGGGGCTACACAGACACATGACCCAAACATCTGTAGGACTATAACTATAGCGCTATAACCAAATCACAGACGGGTCACAGGCAAGTCACAAAATCAAGTCTGACCTGTGACCAGGTATCCAACTAGACTGGATTTTACTACAGTCATGTTGCCCTGGACTTAATGGCAAAGTGGCGCTTGTATAAAAGTGACAATATGGCGGAAGATCTGTCAACACAAATGACCACAACATAATCGAAAAAAATCACCATAAGAAACTGATTCAGTAATATATAGCGGCAGCACAGTCATCGGGGAGATTATATATATATATATATATATATATATATATATATATATATATACACACACACACACACACAGTACACATCATGATACAATACAAAGTACACATCATACACATATAAAATACAATACACGTCACAGATCATACACAATACAATGTACAATACACACAGTACACATCACACGATACAATACACACAGTACATGTCACATATTACACATGACATAATACACAAAGTAGATATGTCACATATCACACGATACGTGTGTATTGTACATGTCACATATCACACATAATAGAATACACAAAGTAGACATGTCACATTTCACACATGATAGAATCCGCACGAATAACACATTACAGATAGTAGACACGTCACATATCACGCATGATAGAATCCGCATGTATAATACATTACAGACAGTAGACATGTCACATATCATGTATGATACAATACACACTGAACACACGTCACATATGATAGAATACATACAGCAGACATGTCACATAGCACACACATACATGACGCCCATGTACTGACCCCTGACCATGGCAGCTGCACCCCCTCAGGACACCATCCATGCCCACCATGAAGAATAGTACAGCTCCTCCTGTCACTCACATCCCCAGGTACAAGCAGTGGCAGCCCGCAGGGAAGGGAGGAAGAGAGGCCGGACACCGGGCAGGAAGCAGCGCAAATCAATGCTCACCCAGAAATGATCCAGGAAATAAGCCATGACCATCTTGCTAGAGGATGACGGGGGTCCCCGGTCCAGTGTATTGTCTCCAATGCGGCCCACAGTCCGCCGGTCCCCCGGCCCGATGTAGTAGTGCCTTTCCTCGGCTCTCCTCCAGCCTACGGAACCAGACGGAATCCCACAGCTATCGCCGCCTCCCCCTCCTCTCCTCCTCCTGGAGCCCAGAGCACGCATGCGTAGCCGGCAAAGGGTGGGAATCATAGTAGCGCGCCAGCTAGCGGCCAAGTCGGGGGAGAACGTGGACATGCCAAAACCTGTTTTTTTTGTCTTTAATAAGCTTTATTGAAAATGGGAACAGTGTGCAAAAATACTGCTTAGCTAATGAATAGGAAAAGCAGACTGTGGACGTGAGCAGGTCCGACTTCATGTCAGTCTGTGACCAGGGCTGCGGCTTCAAGGGGTTTTCCATCATTTACTGCTCCATTGTTGCTGTCGCCTTTCCTATAAACAGGATAGGGGATAGGTTGTAGATTTGAGGGGGTCTCATTACTGGAACCTACAACCATCATAAGAAGGGGGTGTTTTGCTCCTTGTTGATGGGGTGGTAGTCTGACAAATGTGCCATTAATTCCAGTGGGACCACCAACGATAACCCGCACTTCATATTTGGCGACATTTCTGCAGTAATGTCCAGGAGAAAGAGGGGGAATTGCGAAAATTTGTGGACAAAGCCATGGCCTATGTGGCTACGTCCCCCGCCCCCCACTAGACATCGACATGCTTCCTTTTGGGTATTGCCATGCACCCTTTCTCGTGTCATGAGCCCACACTGTGCTGGCCACGCCAATTTTTCAGAGGCCATATAAATTTAGTACTGGCCCAGAGCCCGGGGCATTTGTCCGCTCTTATGGGAGTCTGAAAGGTTACCATGTTTTGGGGGTTTTTTGCGAGAGAAAAACGCTGCGGAAAAAACTGTGATGTGTTTCCGCTGTGGTTTTTTTGCAGCGTTTCGCTACATGGGGCTTCAGGGAGTGCATTCACATATGACCAATTTGTTGCAGAAATGTATGCGACCCTTGCACTTGACCCACAGAATAAAAGGTTAACATGTTGTTTTTACCACACAGTGAATTGCGTTGAACGTAAACCCCAACAAGATAGTATGAGTTAGTTTTTTCCCATTCCACCCCACAAATAATTTTTTTTTTTTTCAGTTTTCTAATACATAAGTTTATATAACATTTCTGGTGGGAGATGCAACCATATGAGGAGCCAAAACAACACTTGAAGCCAATAAAAGCACCTATGCCATTGACTGAAGGAAAAAGCCACAATATACCAGCAAATTCCTGGACTAAAAAGGGACAGTGTTTATGTGACTCGGTTAGTTTTACTGAAACCCCAATCTGAATAAGTGTTCCTGGTTGGGGCAGTCCTAGGGGGCAAGGTTTATATATCCCCTATTACTGGAATGAAATGTTGGTAAATATGTAAAAAAAACCCCTCCCAGTTCTGAATAATACTTATGAACATTCACCCAGGGGCCATTTTAATAGATTTGGGGGCTCTGTTCAAACTTTTTGCAAGGAAAGGAGATGACAATTTCCCTTAAAGGGGCTGCCATGTCCCTCAGCACTCCCAGCAAATGCCCAGCCAGACATTTTCTGTGTACTAAAAATGTGGTATTACATGGGCGGCTATTCAGATGTCCCTGCAATAAACAGATAGCTTAAGTCATTAGTGTCCCAAGATAGGGGTGTCAGTAGGGGACCACAACTCTGAGATGTACATATGCCCAAATAGAAGACATCAAAAAAGGGTAGATCATCTGATCATGCGTAATTCCGTGCCCTATTTCGCATCACAAAGATGGTTGCCCCTAGAGATGAGCGAACACTGTTCGGATCAGCCGATCCGAACAGCACGCTCCCATAGAAATGAATGGAAGCACCTGTGACGCCGGCTGCAGGCAAAGTCAGCGTCACAGGTGCTTCCATTCATTTCTATGGGAGCGTGCTGTTCGGATCGGCTGATTCAGGCACCCGTTTTAAAATAAATCTATAAAAACATATGTGTAAATCATACCTTAGCGTGCACGCTGGGCGATGATCCACGGTCCGACGTCATCTTCTGGCACGCCTACCTATTCTTTCTTCTTTCGGCGACATCCTCCGGTCCTGGCTCTTCCCTGGTTTCATCATTGTCTTCTTCCGGCGGTTCAAATCCGGCGCATGCGCAGAAGCGCGCCCTCCAGAGCTACTGCGCACATTCCGGCCCCATTTTTCTTAATGACAGTGCACACGCACCAGGTTTGATCCAATCGGATTTGAACCACTGGAAGAAGACGACGATGAAGCCGGGGAAGAACCAGGACCGGAGGGCATAGACGAAAGAAGAAGAAGGCGTTCCAGAAGATGACGTGGGATCGTGCACGACCGCTCAGGGTGCACGCTAAGGTATGATTTACATTTATGTTTTTATAGTTTTATTTTAAAACGGGAGGGGGGATTAAATTTTGTTGATAGAGCCCCTTTAAATTTTATGACTTGGGTGAAACGTTTTGGATATCCGTCCACAAGCTTCTCGCAGTAGTTGGTAGGAATTTGGGTCCACTCCTCCAGATGGAACTGGTGTAGCTGAGCCATGTCTGTAGGCTGTCTTTGGAAACCTATCGCTTTAAACTTCCTGGCTGGTGGTGTTCTCAGGCTTGCAAGCTTCTCCCTTTCTCCCCCAACTGTGACACACGGGGGTGGCAGCATCATGTTGTGGGGTTGTTTTGCTGAAGGAGGGACTGGTGCACTTCACAAAATAGATGGCATCATGAGGAAAGAACATTATGTGGCAATATTGAAGAAACATCTTAAGACATTAGCCAGGAAGTTAAAGCTTGGGCACAAATGGGTCTTCCACATGGACAATGTGGTTACAAACTGCTTACAAAGTGGCTTAAAGGGGTATTCCCATCTCACTTGTTCACCAATCTGCATGCTGTGTGCTCTGCTGTCTCTCTTCATAGCAGTAGGTTTGCAGTCAGTAATGAAGGATTGGTTGTAAATGAATTACCACAGTATGAAGCTGATGTAAAGCTGATGTAGCAGAGCTGGATTTGACTCAGTTTGTAATACATACAGAGGTAACGGACTCCCCATCTCAGCCCTGATCAGCCAAATTCAATTAAACTGACTGATAAGTGGAAGAGCAGGAGATAGCTCAGAAATCCCGATGCTCTCACCCCCCCCCCCCCCATCTGAGGAGCTCCGTTACTTGTCTGTGGCAGAGACATACACAGCTCAGAGCTGCTCCCAGCACTCAGCCCTCCCTGACAGCAGGCAGCTACGTCACTTGTGGACTGAGGAGATCAGCTCAGCACCAGGCCCTGGTCATAGAAACACAGTGTAAACAATGAAGTGAATAAATTAAGATAGCGGCCAAACAAAGCAGTTTTGATAAAGCAATGTATTTAAGAAAAGTCTTAAATCCACATAAACTAGCAGTATAGATAGGATCCTTGTGATGGGACAACTCCTTTAAGGATAACGAAGTCAATGCTTTGGAGCGGACATCAAAAAGTCTCAATGATATTAAAAATTTATGAGCAAAGCTTAAAAGGCAGGCGGCCTACAAACATGGCTCATTTATACCAGTTCTGTCAGGGGGAAGGGGCCCAAATTCCTACCAACTATTGTGAGAAGCTTGTGGAACGATAGACGACAAAACGTTTGACCCAAATCATATAGCTCAGGGCAATGGTACCAAATACTAATGAAATGTATGGAAATTTGTAACTTTGCAGAAAGTAATTCAAATGCCTTAAAAATTCTCTCTCATTAATAAGGCATTTGGCAAATATAAATAATTTTGGTAATCCTAAATGACATCTAACGAGAAAGGTTTAATCTGATTTCATGTCAGTGAGAAAAACATGCACGTGTGTCTATTTATATAGTGTATGTAAAACGTCTGGTTTCAACTGTATGTCCCAACAAATGGATACCCAACTTCTGAATTTGCTTGGCTGGAGCTAGTTTGGTATAAAGACAGTACTGGAGGAATAAGGGAAGCACTGAACTGGTTTATTTTCATTGGGAGAACCCCACTACCAAACACCAGGAGCTGCTGTGAACATTGGTACCCATCATGTCCTATCCTTGTTTCCCAATCTGCACGTAAAGTAAGAAGACCCCCATTAAATTGTCAATAGAGCCAACCAACAGTGGTCTAATATGCATGGCTGGTTATAGTGTCAAGGGATGTCACTGAATATGAAGTTTGAGTGCTGCCATCTATTGGACAGAAGTATTTATTACAAACAGTAAATACAAAATGAGAAACAAAGACATGTAAGCAGTGAATGAGTTAATCTTTTAGCACTTGTAAAACCTGTAAGGCCTGGTTCACATCTGCATTAGGTATTCCGTTTGGGGAGTCTACTTGGGGACTTGAAGGAACTCACAGAGAGGTTGTTCCAGACATCTGGGAGAACTAAGCACAGATCTTGTGTGGATGTAAACTTGCTCCAATCCTTCTGTCTCTTCATGTAATCCCAGACAGACTGGATGATGTTTGTCTCTTCAAAGAATTATATCTTGGGTATTACAAAATGTAGAAATGTGATGTGTGAAAGAGGAGATTCTCACTGAGGTGCAGATCTGCTTATATTACCGTATTTTACGGACTATAAGGCGCACTGGACTATAAGCCGCATTGCCCATGAGCGCCTTATAGTCCGTCTCGGTTCATATATAAGGCGCACCGGACTATAAGCCGCAGTCCGGTGCGCATTATATGTTATTGAAAGCGGCGGCAGGCAGACTTTGCCATCGGCCGCTTAACCCCCCGCGTGCCAGCCGCTTCTATTGGAAGCGCTCGGCAGGCGAGGAGGGGCTCTATCAGCAAAATCATGCTGATAGAGCCCAACCGTAAAAGTTAGATTAAACTACCCCCCCCCCCCCCCCCCGTTTTAAAATAAAAGCCTGAAACAGAATGTGAAACTTACCGAGCGGTGCAGGGTGGGCGGGCATTCAGGCCTCCTCTTCCTCCGATGTTCCGTCCTCCTCCTCCGCCGCTCGCTAACTGAGAATGGCCTGGGCGCATGCGCAGTAGCTGTAGTAGAAGCATTATGATATTGCGCATGCGCCCAGGCCATTAGTTCGCGAGCGCCGGAGGAAGTGGTCAGGACATCGGAGGAAGAGGAGGCCTGAATGCCCGCCCGCCCTGCACCGGTCGGTAAGTTTCACGTTCTGTTTCAGGCCGGAGTGACAGCAGGGCTGCCGGACACTTCCCATTCATTTCTATGGGAGCCGGCATGCGAGCGCTCCCCATAGAAATGAATGGACTGCTTTTTTCCATTCATTTCTATGGGGAGCGCTCGCATGCCGGCTCCCATAGAAATGAATGGGAAGTGTCTGTCCATTCATTTCTATGGGGAGCGCTCGCATGCCGGCTCCCATAGAAATGAATGGGAAGTGTCCGGCAGCCCTGCTGTAACGCCGGCGTGTACGGCTGTGATACACGCCGGCGTTCGGTAGTGTGAATGCACCCTTACGGTGCCTTTTATGTATGTATGGAAGCGGCACGCAGACTTTGCCGCCGCTTCCATCCATATATAAGGCGCACCGGACTATAAGCCGCACTTACGATTTCTGAGGAAATCGTAGGTTTTTATGTGCGCCTTATAGTCTGGAAAATACGGTACTTCCAGAGAGATCACTGGTTTAAAACATAGTTGGGATTGGGATATTTATATTTATCTGCTCCTAATCCTGACTGTATTTTCAGCCAGTGATCTCTGGAAATACTAAAGCTGGTGTCATATAAAAGTTGAGAATCTCTTCTTTCATACAACACCAGAAACGGGTTTCTACATTTTATATTGTCCAAAATATAACAGTTTGAAGTGACCTCCTGACCCTTATTTTCTCTGCATTCACACTGTACATAAGGAGAAACAAGGGAAAGAAAAAGAAGCAAGATTTCACAGAAAGGAGTCAAAATTTGTTAATAAAGTATATTAAAAAAAATTTAATTAATGACACAAATACTGCCAGAAAATCAAATCTGTTGTTGTCTTCCAGAGGAAGTCCCTGCTGCAAGTGACCGCTGAGGCCAATCATCGACTTCAGCGGAAGGGACCCAAGATATCAGAGCCGGCAAAGAAGTTCATTTTAACAAGACAGCCAAGCAGCCAGACAAGACCAAGCTGGGAGGACACCAGAGCACCAGAGACAGGTGAGCATGTTATTTTTTTTATGTTAATTTTTTCACCTTCCCTGGCCTATTTATAAAAAAAAAAAAAAAAAACTTTGTCCAGACAACCTCTCTATGTGTCTAATTGGTGAATGTCTGACCTGTGGGACCCGCACAGACCACAACAATATGAGCTTCTGAATGAAACCGCAGTCAAGTATCCATACTGCCCAGCAACCTCTTTCTTAACATGATTATAATTCCTGACAGGTCAAGTTAAAATCTTCAAGACCATGTGCTGTCTGTGGAGAACATGGGTAACAAACCTCCGTCAAAAACAGAATTGTGAATAAGCCTTTACTATATACAATGTTACATTGTGTGACATCACTTTAGTTACTGCCTAGGAAGTGCTATTTCCTATTTACTTATATGTCAAATTAAAAAAAAAAAAACTATTACCTTTCACAGACTTTGCTTTTGTGATCAGCACAGGGATATATCCAAATAATAATAATAATAAAAAAAAATACATATTTTTGTTTACATGATGGTAGAAAAAATAAAATTGGCACAAAAATTTTTGCTTTTACTTATGCTCAACTTAAAGGGGTTGTCCAGACAAAAAAGTTTAAAAAAAAGCGGAGGGCAGTGAAAAAAAAAATACAAACTCATTTGCCCTCGATGCTCTGGTGTCCTCACGCGCCTCCCACATTATCTGCTTCCGCAGCGTCTTCCCACATTTTGCTAAAGCTGCCGATTGATTGACCTCAGCGGTCACATGAACACTGAGGTTAATCAGCGAAGGGCCTGAATGTCACTACCTGTGACATCACGGTTCCTCTTCCTGAGGCCGCTGTTTGGCCAATCAGCAGCTTCAGCACAATACTGAGAGCAAACAAACTGGGACCTGCTGGACAACAATGGACCAACTGGGACAGGTGAGAATGTATTTTTTCACTGCCCCCAATGTATTTAAACTTTAAAGGTTTATCCTGAACAACCCATTTAAAGTAATTTTTTTTTAAGTTAACATTTATACATCTTCACTATTTATTAGTCTTCCATCATATTCTTTTTTAATACGGTGTTCAGTAGTGGTATTCCTGGAGGAAGAGCTCCACAGGCTCATCCGACGCCACAGATCTCAACCTTGAGATTTCGCAGGAAGGTCTGAACCACTACAACCACTTGCTCCTTGCTAGAGCACTTCTAGGGAATTTCTAGCTGTCTTGTGAACAGACCTACTTCGACTGTTGGTTCAAACTACTTAGGGAATGGGAATAAATAAATAAAAAAAATTCTATCAAATATTTGAAAGAGACTCACTTTACTGAACTGTTTCATAGGGTCCACTTTGATGTTCAGTGGTCACATTTGTAACATCAGGTGCTCACATGTCACTCGCCCTTACTGTTGCTTATTCCCACAGAGAACTCTGTCTACTGTAGCCAGTCCTGTCTTAGTGCACTTTAGTGTCCCTGATGTCCCAAAGTTAGTGCTAAAACATGGTGAAAGTCAAGAATGCCACCTTTGTCCAAGTTCCAAGTAGTCAATGACCTGCCAAGCCATACTCGAAAAGATGTAAAAAGCGTTCTGCTTTCCCCAATAAAAATAGGTAAATTCTGTCTTGAACATAGTTACATAGTTGATGAGGTTGGATAAAGACATTAGTCCATCAAGTCCAACCTATAACCAAAAACTAAATCTTGTTCGATAGTAAGCGCTACTTCCTAATTGTGTCTCATAGTAATTTCTGATTCGTCTCAGTCCCAACAAATGTTTAGTTTTTGGTTATAGGTTGGACTTGATGGACTAATGTCTTTATCCAACCTCATCAACTATGTAACTAAACATTTGTTGGGACTGAGACGAATCAGAAATTACTATGAGACACAATTAGGAAGTAGCACTTACCATCGAGGAACAAAATTTTGCTACACAGCTCAGTCAGAGGATCTTGAGGCAGCAAACTTCTGCTTTTCATATGGGGAACTAAGACATGTGCCGGAGATACTGGCGTACCACTAGGCAGGTTGTTCGCAGTTTATGTGGCGTCTCCTATTCTCAGCTGGTTTGCAAACGTTTTCTTGGTGCAGCACAACTTATAATATTGCCCTCCATACATCTCTGACCTAGGCTGCCCACGTCTCCAATCCTCACAAGACCATCTTCACTTTCCTGTTATCTGCTTTTCACAGAGCCAATATTTTTCCTGTGTATCTCCCAAAATCTGGAGCTCACTATCCCAACATATCAGGATGACCCCCATGACCAAACCTCCAAAGGCATCTTGAAATCCTATCTTCTCATGAAGGCCTACAATCTACAGTGATCCTTTTGATAATACAAATGATCCGCTTCCACCTTCATATACCTTTCGCTTCCCTTATAGATTGTAAGTTCACATGGGCAGGGTCCTCTGTCCCACTGTACCAGTTCAATCATCAAGTAACTTCTTGCTTATTGTATTGTAGGCTACATAGCAGGGCCGTGATCAGACACCATGGATGATAAAAGCTCGGTCACCACAGCCCATAAAACAGACAAATATGGCCCTGTCCTAAATTATGCCCCAGGGCCACTGCCACATATGCAGGCCCGTGATGATACATAGTATGTGTATGCAGCCATTGAAATTAATGGGTGGGGGAGGTGTTAGAAATGTTGCAAAGTAAGAATGTTTTCAAAAATAGAAATATTAATATTTTCACTTCATTAATTTTTGCCAGTTTAAAGGAGCAAACTCTAAATGACAGCAATATTTGGTGTGACCATCCTCTGCCTTCCACCAATTCTTCTTTTAAAGCATCTTCAGTGGATGTAGACTTGCTGAAATGCTTCTGTCGCTTCACGTAATCCCGTACTAGATGATGATGAGATCAAGGCCATATCATCACTTTCAGGACTTCGGCTTACTGATGTGATTCAGATTCCTCTTTTATTTGTTCACTTTATTATTTTGTCAAAATAACTTGACAATTAAATTTATTTTTAGAAGCATTCTTACTTTGCAGCATTTTCTCCGTACCCGCCTATAACTTGTGCACAGTTCCATATTCTATTTTTAGCACCCCAAAACACTCAAATAAATATAACACAATGTAATTAAACAACTTTATTAACACAGCCAAGCAGTGATTAACATTCACATCTATTATCACATCATACAAATGTAAATACAAAATTACTACAGTACAATATATATATTCTCTGCATGATCCAAAATATTTGGTGGCCCCAAAAACGTTTAAAATTCAGCAGCTTATCAAAAACTAAAACCATAATTTTTTTTTTTTCAGTTTTTTTTTTTTTTTTCATTTATTTAAAGTGTAGTTCAATAAGCAGAGGCAAACTTGAGAAATATCGCTTAGTTTATTAGACCGGAGGTAAGAAACTTGTGGCTCTCCAGATATTGAACTTTTATCTCTAAATAGGCCCCTTGTCAACGCTGGCAATCCAGCTATTGAAGGCCTCGAGTCCAATGTCGGAGAGCCACAGGTTACACGAGCCTGTATTAGACTGCATGAGGATATAAGTGTAAAAGTTAACATCTTCTAGGGTAGGGAAACAATCAGATATAAAGCTTTTATTTCAGTAATGCTCTCAACCTAAGTTGCCAGCAGAAAGATGCAACCATATTATGTGCCCATATCCAAAGGATTGTGGAAGTGCCGTTCCCTTTCATTATGTATGTGCATATTGCTTTAGAAAAATATAACTTTGATTGTTTTATCACATGGCTGTTTGTACTGTTCTTAGTCACAGTGTTACGATTAGATTACGGATGGCTATCGATTCCAAACATAGTGCTTTAAAGTAGCCCCTATGGAGAGTGGTCCTCAAATGTGTCCTCGGGACCCTGAGAAAGACTAGGTTTCTAGAGAGGACATTCAAAACATTCTTTTGATTTGGAGATTTGTCACATTCATTAAACGGCATAAGATACCTCCAGAGGGCACCTGGACAATGCTTCCGAACCACCTGCATATGCAAGCTTAATGGCTACTCAAAGTGGGAGGGTCTGGCTCTTTGCCCAAAAAATAAATAAAAATAAAAGTATAGGTTAAGGAGGTTCACATTACTATTACTAGGAAAGCACAAGTTCATTATCTAACCACACTTTAGTTCCGACTGACACTTAGTGACTCCCCATCAGACTAGCAGTCTTGACACCCATATACCGTAGGCTATTTTAGAGAGGGAAGCCAACAAAGCACAAGTAGTTAGTCAAACTTGCTCCATGTACAGGCATTTTTCACAAGACATTTGAAAATGACAAACAAAATACTTTCCAAGATGGCAATGATAAAGAGCGTGGCAATGGATGTAAAGAGCAACACAAATGAACACACTTCATGCATGCTCTTCCATTTATAGCTACTGCATGTAAAAGCCCTCTTCACAAAGGAGTCTCTGGGTGAGATTTGAGGGGAAAAAAAAGGGGGGAGAAAACATGAGATTTCTTGAGGTTTTTTTTAAAATGTAGATTGTGAGCCCCACATAGAGCTCACAATGTACATTTTTCCCTATCAGTATGTCTTTTTTGGAATATGGGATGGAAATCCATGCAAACACGGGGAGAACATACAAACTCCTTGCAGATGGTTTTATGCCCTTGGCGGGATTTGAACACCAGGACTCCAGCGCTGCAAGGCTGCAGTGCTAACTACTGAGCCACCATGTGGCCCCAGGAGATTTCTTGAGTTTGACATTTATTGAATAGTAGTTTTTTTTTTTTTCTTGACATGAAGGCTGGTTTCACTGATATTTAGTCCATTCCCATGCTGCATTTACCAGCCTGTATGCGATGTTGGGAGAAGGTTTCCTAGCATTATACTTATCCATGAGGGTCTGCTATACTGCTATGAGATAGTATGTAACAGGAATTCCACACATCAGAGAACTATAATGCTAGCAGTCCATCTCCCAGCATAGTGTTCATGTCAGTAAATCCACCGTGCACACACAGAGACAACCTCATAACTAATACTCGGCAGTGTGAAACCAGCCTTACACCGCTAAGCCTATTCTTCAAGGCAGGTCATCCCAACCAGTCATTTCCTACATCAGGCACAGTGCCATGACTGGTAATTGTACTCACTACACAATGGAGGTCATACTAGCTGCTTTTGCAGCTCTAAAGTTACCTGATCGTTGGGGGATGATGGGCATCAGACCCTCAATTATCTGATATTGAAGACTAAACCTAAGGATAGATCAATAGCTCCCAGAAAACCCCCTATATATTGAATATCGTTCAACCACTTACCGTCCCTTCCCATAGCTCATTATGTGTAAATTGTGTCTTATAGTTTAGGCAGTGCATATTTCTGGATAGCCAACATCCAGGCACCAAACGCTAGTGTCCAGGCATGGGATCTGACTCAGTTACCAGTCGTCATCTGACACCTATCAAATAGAAAGTGTGTTGGCTAGTTATTTATGGCAGCGCTGTTTATTACTGTATATCACACACGCTTTCCGTGGAACTCAAAATTTTTGCAAAGAAAAACCTAACCCTGGACATTACAGGGAAGTGCTTAAAGTCATTTGACACCCGTTCAGTAAATGTTCACCATCAAACCAGTTTCTAAGTGAACCCAACCAGTTTTAGCTGAAGAGCGAGTGACCTATTGGTGTGGATAAAGAAGAGCTGGGCTTTCTGTTACCAACTTAGGTTGATGGGCAGTATTTTTTTTATTTTTATTTTTGATCATGGTTAGAGTCCTAAATAGGGAAGCTCAAACAGGAAAGAAGGTAGATATAAAAACAGTAAACACAGACCTCCTGAGGTTCCTACAACATAAAAATATTCAAGTAGAGAATCTACATCACATAGCAGCGGCTATTTCTGTAGTTTAGCACTCTAACAGCACTTTATTCAGTGTGAGAGACAGACATTGTAAGCCGTGCTTTTAGCATGCCAAGAGGCAGAAACACTGGAATGTAACAAGACAAAAGACCCACAATTCTATAAACATTCCATTGACATTCAAAAACTGTCAAGACGAGACCACAATAGTAAGACGTCTTATATATCCCATGATGCAAGAATCAAGGAACTAGTAATGAAAAACTTAAAAAAGGCAACCCTGTCTCCTGTGACCATTAAAGCGGATAGTTTGATATTACAGTGTCAAAAAATGGCTTTTTGCAAGAGAAATTTGAAAAAAATACCACCAAAAATATCCATGGCATAACCCGTTATTATTCTAAAAAATAGAATTTTTGCATTTGAATGGTTTTATCATCTCATTCTCAGATTTCCAGGAGACAGACAATGTAATAGTCACACAGGTATATCTGATTGCTGACCTGCTATTTTTTATTTTTTTTTTGTAAAGTTCATTTGCTTTTGTTAGCTATAGAAAATTTGTAGCATTTCATAATCACATCTTCAATGCCTTAAAAAAAAAAAAAAATTCTGTAAATCTATTTTCCCCTTGAATGCTGCTCCCAAGTCAAATAACCCATGAGCTGAAAAGTCCAGTTTCAGAGTCAATATTCTTTGAATATTTTTTAACTATATTTAAAGCATTAGTTTTGTAATAGCCAAAACTTTTTAAAAAGAAAAAAAAAAAATCATTGAGATTAAATGCAAAAAATAGAGAACATTTGTGACACCTTTACCTGAAGGAACACTAACCACAAAAAACACACAAAAATATTCCAGCCCTTCATTCTTTTTCTTTATTGCCTTTAGCTTATTGTTAAATCAAAGAATTAAAACTAAGTAGTATACATTAAAAATTTCAGTTCCTCCCAAGAACTCCTCTATTTCCCCTTCCTCACTACACGGTGACAGGCAGTAAGAGAACTGGCCTAGGGGAAAAAGGCCATTAAGCCTGCCCCCTTGGCAGAGTATCACCCCTGTTAATGCCCCCCTCCTCAAATCAAGTAGAGAGAGAACAGATCAGTACAATATTAACCCCTTTGTTCTCTGTAGGAAAAAAAAAAAAGAAAAGAAAAGTAGAATGCCAGTGTGAAAGGCAGGGAATTGGCAAAATCTATTAACTTGCAGCTTTTTTTTTAATTCATTATTTTTAATGTTTAGTGTTCTTTAAATTTTTGGCATTGTCCTTGAAAAAGGAGATAAAAAAAATTTATCAGGACTGGGCTGTGTACCCCTATGCAGCAGCATTCTATACTTCCTTGGAGATCATTCATCTACATTGCTTCTTAATATTCTAAGTCTTCTGTCTCCTGTTACCTTGTAAATGTTTAGTGCAATAGTCAACACCTCAATTTTTTTAACAAAAAATAAAACCATGCAAATCAGGGAATTCTCGATTTACAAAAATTGGTTACAAAGATTTCATTTCGCAAAACGAATCGAACAAAGATAGAAAAAAATGGTTATGGCTTAACATTGTTTGCAAGCTTCAGCATCTGCTTGAAGAAAATGGAGAGTCGCTCTAACTCTGACCTGCAGAGTTAAGAAAAAAAAATTGTCTCTAAAAAAAGGAGATTTCTTTATCATCATGGGATACCACTGAGGCAATCTGAATTAATAGACTTGCACTTTTACACAGACACCTTCAGTAAGAGTGCCAGTTAAAATTTTTCACATTCACAGTACGTAAGAAAATACACATGGAAAGAAAAATAAAAGGTTAAATTAATAAGGGTTTATTCACAGGAATACAAGTGAAGAAAAGCAACAAAAAAAGCTGAACAAAATGAAATGGGGAGAAAGTAAAGGGGGGAACCAGAACCCATCTTTCACTCTGATGATAATTATTTTGCACCCCAATGTATCTGCTTAGGGTACAAAGGGCCACCAACATGCGCCAAATAGAGCAGATACTCTGCTTTTTATGAATGTAATGGTATATGATCATGCTTTAAAAAAAAAAAACATAAAAAAAGGGGGTAATACATTAAAGTGAAAATCACTAGTGAATTAAAGCAATTACCTTGATGTCTACAGTTTTCATAATGCGCCACCTAACACATATGCATCCTTTTAGACTGATCTTACTCCACAGAACTTGTAGGAATCACTAGTATTTAACCATGCAAAAAGCACACCACACTGACAGCACAGAGGCAACAAGGTAGATCAGCTTCCACATTGTGATACGATACATTTTTTTTTTATCATTAACTTGACAGATGCTGGAGATATCGCTTTTTATTTAATTTTTTTTACTATTATTATTTAGACCTCTCTCCATCAGACAGGCTTGCAATACAGTGTGGCAGGCCCTATTGATAGGTTAAGGGCTAAAGTCTAACCGTTCTCCGCAGCACTTAAAATGTAGATATCCTTAAATTATATCTAAGTAACCTAAAAACAGACAATTAATGCATATTTCACCTGTAAACAAAAAATAATAATCCTGGCGCATATGGGGTACGTGTTGGCCTATCTTAATGTGTGATACAAGCATGCTACTTAACTCACTAAAATGTATTAATTTTTTTTACCACTATAAAGAATCCTGGACTGCAGACCCCTAGACAAGGAAAATAAAAAAAAATCCTTGCGACACTGCACTATGGTGCCAAGCACTTCGCGATCTCATCATTTAAACAAAATGCCTTTTTAAGATTTCTGGTTTTGTTGCCAAAAACCCTGCAAATTAACATTCAGCAAAGGAGTGACTCTTAAAAAAATATATACTTATATTAAAGATTTATAGTAAACTAAAAATAAGGAGTTTATTTTTTTTTATTTTTTTTTTTTATTATTGTTTTGTTTTTTTTACTAGTTACTCCCTCTCCAGAAAAAAAATAAATAATCCTAAAAAAAAACAAAAAGAAAAACTAAATTTGGCATTTTGGTGGATGTCAATTTATGCAGATCTTAACTTGCATCACAGGCATCTGAAGTGCAATTGCAATTACCTGCACTTAACACACAAAGCAAGCCGTGTTTAACTCCGCCAACTTCATCTAGTTATGTCTTCATTAACATGCAAACACAGAACTCCCATTAGTGGGATAGTTAGGCAACCCTTTGCTTTAAAATAGATGCAATTTACTGCTAGAACCCTATTCTGAAGATTTCCTCTTGAAGTGTGCAAAAATTAGTTTCCTCTTACTCCACCCCCTCTAGAGTCCAATTTTAAGGTACTTCTATAAAAGTACAATTCCCCGTATACCAGAATGTGCTGTTTGGCGATTAGAATTTGCTTCTTCACATCCAGTGCAGAATTGTTAAGGAGACATGTTTCCACCCACATAGGCTCCAGACGATTAAACGTTTCCCGACATCGACTTAATACAGTGACGGCAACACCTCCCTCCCGCCCCTCCCAGTAGGCTTTGGGATTGTACTGTGTTCCCTACTGGTTTGCCCTTCCCCCCTACAATAGGGTAGCTTTTCCCTGGGTGCAGAGGCTCCCCCGCTGTCTCCCAGACTGAAGGACCTACAGGAAATAAAGAGACAAAAGTTAACGTCATAACATTAAGTATTCATGAAGCACCTCGAAAACAAATGACAGAATTGAGGGTGGATTTATTAACCAATCTATGCCAGTTATTTGTGGCAGATCTTTGGTGTAGGGGCCTTTTTTGTGCCACACTGTTGGTTCTGCATCTCATTCGCCACTTTTTATGCAAAAGGACTGAGCAGGGTGGACAGCAAGGCGAGATGGGGACAGGTAAACCTCAGCCTGACAAATGGTAAGTTCACAAAGATTTTTGGTCAGGATTTTGAGGCCGTATCCGCCTCAAAATTCTGACCAAGTAGACAGCTCCCATTGAATCATTCAGGCCGTTTCGCCTCGCAATTCGGCCTGAAGACACTCCCTCCTCCCGACTAGGCCCATTCATTGGGCCTAATCTGGAGTGGAGTGCGCGACTGGATGCCGATGCAGTGCCTCTGCTCCGAATTCCGGTCCAAAATACACCATGTGAACTTACCCTAACACACCCAAAGAAGACTGATAGAAGGTTTGTATCCATGTCTACAGAAGTTGCTGACTGGTATAGATTTCCATGCTAGGGCACAGGAGTGCGCAAAATTGAAGAGGCCAGAATCCCTTCATAATTTTGGCACACGATTCAGGGGACTTCATTAACATTTGCACCCAGACCAACAGTCAATGGACTGTAGCATATATGCAACATAAACAGCTTTTAGGCTGAGGACACACATTGTTTTTCTTTTGTTGCAGATTCTGCACCAGAGACAAGAGTGGCTTCAAAAGGAAAAGGAAATCTATACAGAAGCAGTTATGCTCTCCACTACTGGCTTTGGAGGGAAGGGGAGCAGTGAAATCGGTGCCTTAATCAGAAGTCACCAAGAATCGATCCAATACAGCCAACAGGATTAGAATGATTTCCTCTGCTACTTACCCCTAATGTTGAGACTGCAGCTAGATCACATCTAGGTTAGACTCCATAGTAAGCTGCAAGACGTTCTTTAAGGGGAGGCGGAAACTGGTCTGAGAAACGTCTCCAATTTTCTTCCCCTACTTGGTTTTTAAATCCATGAAGAATCTACAGGAAAAAAAAAATAATACAGTAAAAATGATGGATGACATCCCAGCAAGGAATCACAGGAAGAGAATTCTGAAGTCACAGCCAAGTATCAACGGAGTTATAAATATCTGTAAACAAGAAATGTTACTAAATCTTCCAAAGCTAAGCTATTATACCAAAGTTATTCCATACTTCAAAAATTATGGCCTATCGGTAGAATAAGCAATCAAAATTAGATTGTGGGGGTCAGACTCTTACGAATTATCACTGATCTGCTACTGGAAGGGTTGGCGGAGATCCCGTGAGCATTACATCCACTTATTCTGGTCTGTATCCTTAATCCCTTTACTCCCTTGAATGGGATGAAACTAATCCCAAACCCAGAACCTACTGAAAGTACAAAGCTGTGTCTGCTAAACAATAAAGGTCTAATAGTTTAAAGATCGGCCATATAAAAAGTTATGGCTATGCATCATACAAGGATTAGTTATGGCTATGCATCGTACAGGGTGACGTGTTAGGTCCTGGTATTACAAAACTAAACATTACAGTGTATCTAAGAAGACTGAGGAGCTCTAGAAGGGAGTGAATGACTCTGAACTGCAGTCACTGAGCTGGGTGACATCAAAGCAGTCGTCAAAATAAAGATTACGCCCATTTCTCAATAGGCAAATGGCAATGCTTTATATCAAAAAGATCTATAATGTTCTCGTGTCAATCTTTTATCAGGATTCCTATTTTACACCTAAAAATATAAGAACAAAATAGATCCAAGGGCTAAAGACAACAAGAATTGACTCTACCTTACAAAACATGTCCCGGAGGTCTTCCTTTGGATTGATCCAAGATGCAACAGCATCACAGAAAAAAATAAAATCCTGAAAATGAAGACAAGTATTAAATAAAAACACATTGATTAACATGATAAGCCACAGTGATCCACCTTTATGCAGTTTAATAGGAGAGGAAAGCAAGTTATGGGAAAAGGCTTGAAGGTTTATTTAACTCATGTGACCATGGATTCTTCAGCTGAGGAATGGCTGACTAGGACTATCTGGCCTACTATAGCTGTTGGTGTATTAAGTGATTGGCTGTCCACACAAAATGGGTTTTCTGGTCCCTAATGCAAGTTTCATACTGAGGACCTATCCGCAGGTTGGGTCCTCAATCTCTCATCTTTGAAGGTCCAACACCTGGACTCAGCAGTAGACCAGTGGAAAGGCTGCTCCTACTCAAGTAATAAGAGCTCCCTTTCCCATCACTGGAATAGCAGACTGCATCCATTCTCTGTCCAGTGTAGAAGCTTCCACTGGCTGAGACTGTGGGGCAGCTGGTGACTATAGGGTCCGGGAATTGGACCCCAAATATCAGATATGGTTGACACCAACATGACAACCCATTTCAGGAAGTTACCGTATTTTTCGGACTATAAGACGCACCTAGGTTTTAGAGGAAGAAAATAGGGATAAAAAAATTTTGAAGCAAAAAAAAAGAAAAAAAAAAAAAGGTAAAATATTTAATATATGGGAGTTGTAGTTTTGCAACAGCTGCAAGTCCACATTAACAGGTGACCCTGCAGCTGTACGGGGACGCATAGAGTGTTTTGTTTTTTTGCGGGGCCAGATGTACTTTTTAGTTATACCATTTTGGGGAATGTCTATTACTTAGATCACCTTGTATTGAAAAAAAACCTGGCGGTTTTAGCACTTATGATTTTGACGTTCACTGTACAGGAAAACTATTAGTAGACCGGGCATTTTCGGACACAGGGATGCCTGATGTGTATGTGTTTGACATATGGTTTTCTACTTTTATATATATTCTAGGGAAAGGAGGTGATTTACAACTTTTATTTATTTCATTTTTTTATTATATATTTTTAAAGCTTTTTTTTTTTTTACTATTTTATCTCCCCCCCCCCCCCCCCCCCCCCCGGAATACAACTGTATTGCCGTCTATGGGGCATTCTGTATATTACTATTGCGGAGGGGCATAGACCCAGCCGCAATACTAATATAGCCGTGACAGGCCTGGGAGCCTTCATTAGGCTCCCGGCTGTCACCCGAACAGGTCGGCTCCTGCGATATCGCCATGCAGGAGCCGGCCTGCAACTTTACAGGTATGGGGCCGGTGGGGACCGGCCCCGGGGGAGAAGGGGCCGCCAATACAGACCCGGCATCCGCTGTAATAAGAGAGGCGGATGCCGGCGAGAGACAGACGCCGGCACAGGTGCCGGGGCCTGAGACATCGCTGTGCTCCTCTGCCCTGCATGAAGCCAGCGGTGGAGGGACGGAGGAGCGGTATAGAATCGCCACTGCTGGCTTCATGCAGGGCAGAGGAGCGTAGCGATGTCTCAGGCCCTGGCACCTGTGCCGGTGTCTATCCCTCGCCGGCATCCGCCTCTCTATTACAGCGGATGCCGGGCGGCCACATTCGGACTATAAGACGCACCCTTCTTTTCCCCCAAAATTTGGGGGGAAAAAAGTGTGTCTTATAGTCCGAAAAATACGGTATACACCATCAGCAGACAGGAATAAAAAGGACCTTGGGTGCAACATGGTGGCTCAGTGGTTAGCACTGCAGCGCTGGAGTCCTATGATCAAATCCTGCCAGAGACAACATCTGCAAGGAGTTTGTATGTTCTCCCCATGTTTGTGTGGATTTTCTCCCATACTCCAAAGACATACTGATAGGGAGAAAATGTACATTGTGAGCCCTGTAAGGTGTCTAGTAAACATGGTAAAATTCTTACCTGAACTACACCCCCAGGATTAACCGTGATCATCGTACAAATGCCACGGAAGGCGGAGTCCTTCTCCTCATTGTCCCGGATATTCCGTAATGAAGTACACCTACAAATAATAGCAAACCTCACTTATTCCATGGAAATCCAAGAGGCCAGAAAAGAAACTGGATAGCAGAGAGTTAACATCTAAGAGAATGCTTTTCAGTGCTGTACAATATGGTACGTTCCTGAACTGAATAAGGTATAGCAAATACTCAATCTACACTACAAAACATATCTGAGAAACTGGGAAGAGCTAAACATATGGAAAATCAATTGTAAAGGTCTTACATCTACTGTAAGATGGAGCTTCCTGGATGCTATCACTTTCGTTCGGTGACACATTTTATAAGATTATTGACAGACACAGTATACGTTGGTGCCAGTGTTACCGATCTAGTGTAGGACGTAACACATTGGCTTGTGATGTATGTGCATGCAGCGTGTCTGAAAACCTCAATTGATGCCCTTTACATGTACCCATTGCCCACACGCAGTGGAGGCGGCCATTTGCATGTAAAAATAACTAAAAATTATATCTATCCTACGGATATTCGTGACATCACTGAGGCACAAACCCAAGTCACGTCTCAGTGTAGACGCAACTTGGAACAAAATGGCGGCCTCCGACCGGCAATGGCGATGGGTAACCTTTATAAACAAGCTCTAAACACAGCAAGCATGTGACAATCTTATCCCATGCTCCCATGCATCAATTAGTCGTTAGCCACAACAGAAATGATAAGACTTGTATATGACAATGCTTGGAAGAAATAAAAAAAAAAATAAATAAAGTGACAAAATATAGGACAAGATTAGTCACATGTCTGACGATGACTAAAGGATCGTGTAATAACTGACAAAAAAAAAAATAAAAATAAATAAAGTCTAAAAATGTGAACTGTAAAGAAAACATGAAGAGAAATGAATTTAAAAAAAGATTGAAGAATACACACCAGGGTCTTATAAACTGCTGTAGCATGGGGGCCACCTCTTGAGGACAAACGTAACCAAGACGACCAATTGTTATTGCTAAGGCAACGCAATCACGGTTATACACCACCAAACGCCAACCAAGACATGAGCAAATGAGGGGGGAGGAGAAAAAATAAAGAAAAAAAACAACAAATAACTCAGAAACAGAAAACAGAATCTGTGTATGATAATAAACATAAGATATCACTAGTGTCGTTTATGAACACTGCCTCCGCAAAGGAAGTGACATATGGCATAACTGTCAGAGGAGGGATCGGGGCGGAGGAAGGGGAGTGGAGGGGGTGGAGGAGAGAGGAGGAGGGGGGGGGGGATAAAGGAAAGAAAAACGAGAGAACACCTAAAACTCAAAGTCTTCATTCTCAGTCCAAATGGAAGGATATTGTGGGCTGATTTTTTGGAAACCAAGCCAAACGTTGGCAGTTTATTTAATTTTGTATAAAAGTATTTCTCATTAGAAAATCGGTAACAAAAAAAAAAAAAAAAAAAAAAAAAAAAAAAAAAAAAAATCGATAATTTTGGAGACTTCTTAAGCCAGAGACTTAAAAGGGGTTGTCTGGATTTATATTTTAGAAACGCGGCCTGGATGGCATTTACAAACAAAAAAAGTAATAATCGCCTCGAGATTCCCCACCGATCCCCAAATCCATGCTGGTCTCTCGTGAAACAACTGACCGGTCAGTGACTGGCTGAGGCAGATTACTAATATGGCCAGTGACTGGCTGAGACGTGTGGCCAGGGACCAGGATACAGAGCAGAGGGGGACTGGTGGGATTTCACTGCCTTTGACCATTTTATAGAAAAATGGGCTAAAGCCATCCTTTAATGTTTGTGGCCAAATTTGGACAGAAGGTACCACCCAATCTATTTTTATGTAGCACAAGACAAGGTGACTAATATAAAAAGCGTTACACACTGCCCTATTAAGGCTCTGTACAACATCCGATTTGTACACCAGCATAATTCAGTACCTATGAAAGTCTGAAGTTCTCGCGAATGCCTACCAAAATTTTATTGGATATTGTAATCTGCTTCTAAGGGAGGATCTGATACATGGAGAGCTGACAGCTCTAACATCTCTGAGTCCTAATATAGCATCTGCAGGAGGAAATTCCATTTCAAGAAAATCACTCCCCCAAAAAACAACAAAAAAACCCTGGCAAAAATGGAATTTAATGGGACTCAATCGGGAATAAATACATGATAAGCCTAACCCCTGTGTACCTTGTAGAGGAGATTCTACCGTTTCCATAAATGCCTCTGTTATCCAACTTTCGAGCCCCATTTTCATGTAAATTAATATTGTATTCACATGCAGATGAGGGCAGAAAGGCTTTGGGTGGGGGAGCGTCGTTGATCTCGGAAAAGAAAGTGACGCATATACTGTGTACTACATGTATCACATCAGAATACCACTGGCTGAATAAACTGCTCATGAACACCATAGACCAGGGCTACATCAAACAAGTACATATTCATACAAACACCAATAACCATCATTATGCACCAGGAGACAATTTCTGACACCCGGACCCCTGCAGATCGGCTATACAGAGACAGCCACGCTGCACACTCACCATACAAACTGTAGCGGTTTTTGCACTGCAGAGCTGTCCCACTGAAGTCTATGGGGTATTGCTGCACTACCAAAAGCTGTGCCTACAGTTTGTAAGCGAGTGAACATCATGGTTGTCTTGGTAGAGCAGATCTTGGAGATTGTCAGGACACTGCAGATCTAGTGGCAGAAACTGAATAACGCCTTTTAACGTAGGCCCCAAGTTGCGGAAACAGGTTTTGGTTTTTTCGTTACAGATTCTGCTGTGGTTTTTCAAGCCAAAGACAGCAGTGAATTGAAAATTCACTCAACGTCAGTCATCTGATTTCCCTCCCTCCACCAGCAACAATTCTGTAAAACTTTACAATTCTGTGCTGCTCTTCTATTATTCCTCCTAGAAACTTACTATTAACATATCAGAATGGATTCTCCAATATGAGTTAGCAAGAACATGTCTCCATTGTGCAACACCCTATTGTCTATTTATTCAGAAACTTCTATGAGGAATAAAAGAGAATCTACACAGCACAGACATTAAAAAGAAATGCCATTTTCTTTGTAATAATTGCTCAGAGTCTATTGCCATTCTACAGAAGTTACTCATCCTCTTATGACTCAGCAGCAAGGCTTATTTACCCATTCCAAAAAAAAAAAACAGTAACACATCAGAGCGGCAAAGGGAAGATCAAGTTTACCTTCTTGCTAGAACCAACTCTTTTACAGCAAAAGCAAAGACACATTTAAGGCTGTGGAGAAAGAAAACGTTCTCCACATCAAAGCACACCGCTGAAGAGTAAACCCCCTACCTACCAATGACCAGGGATTATACATGAGAAGCCCAAAAATTCAGTAAAACAAGAGCTGGGGTGGAACTCTATATGGAGGACTTCATGAACCTCACCAAGCCACAAATTAAGGAAAACACTAACCCTAGAAACTCATCTGAATAGTAAAAAATAGGAGCATAGTTGCCCTCACTGTTTGTCAATCTGCAACATCATCCCATGGAGAACAAAGCATTAACCTCCTGTTTATCTGATCTAGCTGGAGGGGAATACATTTTTTGGGCCTATTGCAGACAGGGCATACTAGAGAGGATTTTGCTCCAGTCAGTTGTCTTGCAGCCTAACACAGGACACTGAGGAGGAGAGGGAGGTCACTAATCTACTGGAACAGATACATTTCTTTACCTGTAATACCAGACAAAATAGCACAAAAGGCAAGGAGGAGATGAAAATTACAAAATCCCAGTATTTCTAAAGTTGTTGTAATTTCGTTATTAGTGTTCCTTTAAAATGTAAAGCCCAAATCTTACTGCGAATACTTTTGTGCAAAACTCCCAATTCCTGTCATTTTTCATCCTCAACAAGCGCTGCATAGTCAAGCATTTACAGCAGAAGCTGAACAGTATATACAGGCTCAGTTCAGAGTCTGCCATACTGTACAGTGGAGCCTGGAAGAAAACGTGATAGCTGAGCAGCCTAGACAATGGGCAGTATATTCTGCATTACCTGGAGAATACAATTGCCACTGATGTGTATAAGAAAAGACTGAATTGGGCAAACCCTGCACAATAGCTTTTCCACTGCTATAACAGGGTACTGGAATGTAAGCTCTCATTCTGGGCTATGCAGAACAATACCACCCATTACCTGTAAGCAGCAACTGCTGATCGACCAGAGTTTGACCACATTCAATAGGAGAACATACAGCACTCCCAAATCATGCCCTAGGTTACTTTCTTCTCTTTGACGGGAGTTCAACAATATTGAGGCTTCTGGCAACGCACCTACACGAATGAGTATGTACAAGTCCGTGAGAACAAATGGCACATTGATGATATAAGTCACCTGTACCATGCAAGGACCCATTCATTTCATTAATGAGCTTGGGCTGCAAGAGACTGGAATAAGACCCATCTTGATTTTTGCATCCAGTCTCAGTCCCTGTGATAACACAGGCATGCCTATGGGGCCATATGAAAAGAACGGGTCAGTTTGCTAGCCATTAAAAACGCAGCTATCACAGTGACAAATCAGGTTCATCTATAAGTAGTCTAACTTGCAGGCTACCATGGAAGACCTCCTATGTGCGAACAATACACTCTTATGTATACAACCCAGACAGACTTCAGCAAGTTCCGGAGGTGCACTGGATGAGGCTCCATTTATACGGGACACCTTTAGGCTGCAGAAAAGCTGCTTTTTCGTCGCAGTTTGAGCCAAAGCCAGGAGTGGCTACAAACGTAATGGGTAATCATGGACAATCCCTTTAAACCATGACATTGTCTCCACCATCCATGTGGTATCAGGAAGTCACGATGAAAGCACTAAATATCGTCTGAATATTTGTTGACGTGACTCTTGAAAGAAAAATAGATGTTTATTCTGGATTGAGAGTCACGAGTACCTTTTAACAGCTCAAATGTGACAGCATAATAAGGGGTAAATGGGGGATCTTTGTGTTTTAGACGTGTTCTCTCATACAGAGACAGATGGTTAATGCTAGAGACAAGAGAAATGGGGGGAGGAGGAAGATGTTGGAAGAATTGTATAAAAAGTTCTGTAAGCAAACTAAACAGATACTAAAAGTCAGCAGATTTGTATAGAAGCAGAATAAAACAAAACCTATGTTCAGGTGACAAACTATGCAACATTCCCATTGAACAGGCATTTGTGAACAGTCTAATGACAGCATGCATTTAAAGCAAGGGATGTACTTCCAGTTTAAAAGCTCAGTGTGGGACCCTCTACTCAGAAATATAACCCACCATTGTGGTCAATGCTCATAACTGAACGGGGCACGTGTGGCGGCAGTAACCACTACCATCTCTCCTCTTGCCTAACACTGCTCAAATACTACAGATTAAAGTTGTCCAAACCTGCTAATTTGGTCATGCATGGGGTCTGCCAGACTCTTGTCTCCCCATATAGCAGCATATCTATAACACAACCCACCGTGGACAGCTTTAGTTTGTTAGATTGGATAAATATTTCCGTGGACCGTGTCAGACTGCCATCCAGCTTCTCTCAGGACAGAGAAGGATTAGCAATGGTGGTTGGTCTGCCTATGTTCTACCAAAGATGAGCAACACTGGAGGTACTCAGCACTGGTAACCTCTGCCCAATGCCTCCCCTTTAGGACCATGCACATGACCGTGTGTAGTTCTGATGCAGGGCAGAGTTTGCAGCAGAATGGGGCCTTGGGCCGGCGTTGCATCATGCAGTTTTTCACGGACCCCAAATCTGTGAAAAACAGATGAGTCAGTCCGTTGAAGAAACTTATTCGAACGACTGAACATCATCAATCATGTTGCCATTTGAAAACCCATGAATGTATATGGGTCTACTCACATGGCTGTATTTAAGGCCATAAAAACATACAAAGGGGCTTTTTTTTTTTTTGGCTGCATGGCCATTATTTACCATCTTGAGGGTAACAGCCTTGGGTGATGTCAGAGCACGCTGCATGCTCAGGATCCACTTGGCCTGCATACAGTCATGTGCATTAAGCCTAAGGCTAGTGCTATTTAAAGCCATGACGGAGGCATTAGACAGGGTTTACCAGCGACTGAGCACTTGTCAGGTTACAGGCAGCCATCAGGGCACTTGTCATAACTTGTATAATGCATTAAGCTTCTTTCCTGCTGCAACAAAAAATGCCTTGAACTGGTATGTGCCCACATCTGTAAGCCCCCCTAAGCTCTGGGAACTGTTCAGGAGACATGTCCGACCCCTCTGAATGGGGCTGAAGCTGAACAGCAATAGGAGACGCAAACCTATGTTCTAAAATAAAAATAAATTTAAATGACAAATCTGGAACTGCCAGGAAAAAAGTGGGAGAAAACGTAACTGGCTCTTGGAAAAAGGGAGGAAATTTACTATTCACATTTTATCCCACAGTGAACTTTTAGCCAAAAAGTACATCACATTCAACATATACAAAAGAAAATACAAAAACTAAAAGAAAACTAAAATACATTTACAATATATGAACCCTCTAGTATTTGTTCTTGGTACAGGGGTAAACACTTATAAAAGTTGTTTCACATAGGGATTAAAAGGAGTATATATATATAATATATATATACCTGACTAAAGCTGTCTCATGCGGATTCACAAGAACCACCCTGCGGCAGTGGACATAGCTATATATAACAATACTTTATATAGGAGTCTTAGAACATGCTACATGTATAGGCCTGCTCCATGAGTTTACTGGTAGAATGTGGCAGGCATCTTTTAATAAAGAAAAAACGCATTACAATTACAGTATATTTACTTAAAAGGGGGGAAAAGATGATAAAATCATAGAAAGAAGAAGAGTCAGGATACACACTGCCATCCAACGGCAAACAAGTCATGTTAGCTTTATGAAAACACAAAGAAAGCCATCTGGAAATGAATCCCAAGTCTGTGCCTGTATTCAGCTGGCAAATGGTACCTGTATTTTCTAAGAGAGTCTTTGGTGTGTTGGGCCTGTTAATGATTTCTACAAGTTGGTGCAGCACCAATGGAATATAAGGCTGCATTTCAGCTCCTAAAAGAAGAAAACAGGAAAAAAATAAAATAAAATAAAAAACCTCATATATTTCAATGACACAAGGGGCGCCACTAGATGTAGCCAGCCATTCTGTAAACAATGCATTGGCGTGAACTGGTCTAGCATTACATGTTTAAACATGACAACTACAAATAATGTAATGTAAATGAATGCTAAACTAAATAAGAAATATGGCTGCTCCCACTGTGTCTATAGCTGTCTCGGCATGATCTGACAGTCTTGAGGAAATCCTGCAGAAAACACTTAATTCCTTGTTGGTCCACTTGATCCTTGACTTGTGTCTAAGACAGGAGGAGCGGGAATGTCTGTGTATGCTTATATGGCTGCAGCCAATCTCTAGCCCCAGCAGTGGGCTTCACATTGGCAGTCATAATGACCGAAAAGTATGTCATGGTTGCAGTCATTTTACAACCTTATGAGAATATACACAGGTGAGATGGGCTGTGCCTCTACCCTTATGTATGAAAGACCCAGAAGGAGGATTATAAAAAGTAGACTACTACAAAAAAAAAAAACAGGACTAGGAGGAGGTCTTGACAACTACTTCACTTCTGCATGACACCAATTTTGATAAGTGTAAGATAACAAACTTAACACATACTTACCCATTTGTATAGAAATTTCACCAATTGCCCAGGTTGCGTTGTTACACACAGAAATTAGCTCAGGGTTTAAATTTGTTCCTAAAATAGGCATGAAGTCGGCTATTAAAAAAAAAAAAAAAAAAAGTTAAATATAAAAGAATGGAATATAATACAACTAATAAGTAAATCAATGAGATTATAGACCGCAATTTTTTTTTTTTTTAATCTTGCTCCATTTCCTTTCCATTCCATAAAGACTTGAGATTATTTTCTGAAACATTGCCGTTTCATGGGAATCTTTAGAAGGGAAATGTTTCTTGCACGCAAATGTAATCCTGCCCCCTCCCCACCACACACCAAGTATGTGGAAGTTGCAGATAAACTAAATGATCCCAAATGAGGCTTTGGTTTATAAGGATAAAGGGTGTCAGACTAAAACTGAATAATTGTGGAGAGTATGGGGAAACCTTTCCCTGTAACAAACTACTCCCCTGCCAAGATTCTGCACTGTGAACCAGGCGAGAGCCACCTCTGCCGAAGAACACCATCACTTATGCTCATACCAGTAATCTTGCCAAACTATCAGCCTCTACCCTTCTTTCTACGAATAGGAAATCTAATAGTCTGCCATAGATAGATTTTATAATTTATACTAAATTCATACTATCGTGTCGGGTGTCCGTAGTTTGGATTCTTGGGAGTCTACAAACGACAGACTAACTGCTAATTTCAAGGACAGAGTCCAAAGGGCCCCATGGTCTATAATGGGGTCTGTCGGGTGCCCATTCTTTTTAACAAAGCAGCAGAGAAAAGAGGGAGGAAAAAAAAACCAAAAAAAAAACAACAAAAAAAAAAAAACCTTGTGCATGCAGGACTTTTTCGTCTAGTGTACACTGCAATACAGTCTGATGTAGACTGTACCAACACTATTTGTACGTTTTTGTTTTCCTGTACATGTCCATAGATGTTCCCAATAAAACCAACAATGCTTTGTACACTGGATGCTGCAGATAGGTCTCATGTCGCCTCCTATGACTATTGGTATCTGTACTACTTTTATTGTTCTGTAATCGCATATTATAATGGAAGAAAATAAGGAGAAACTTACCAATGCATGCTTTGACATGTTGAAAACAAGCCTTGGTCAGATCTCCTAATAATGCAAAAGAACTCTGTCGTACCTCTGGCATTTTATCCTGAGAAACAAAAAGAAACAGGGTTTATTTGATGCTACATATACAGCATGCAAAGTACTACAAATACTGGTTAGTAACATAGTGCAATATCTTTCTTGGAGAAAACCATTTTCATTTTTTGGCCACTGCAAATTGCAGCACATGGACCATCAATCTCGGTTATAGGGGTGGCACTAACTGGTGACCACTGAAGAAAATGGGTGCGCTGTGCAGAGACAAATCTGACAAGGTGCACCAGCTCATTTAGATATGGAGTAAAAGTCGGCTCTCAGTTTGATGCCCTAATATTATAACCACTGTCACTAGTTCTAAATTCACTAACAGCATTATAAAGTGCAATATGGTGCACACAATATGGTTCCCCAATGACAGAGGTGCCAGATATGTGCAGATTATTGTGCAGATTAGAGATCAGATATGACAGATATAAAGAGGAACCCAGAGTTCATTCTGCATTAGTTACCACACCCTTGTCCACTTACCTGCATGCACTGGTACATTAAAGTCAGGATGTTGCTCCGCGCTACAAGCTGTTCTATGTTGCCACCAAGCCCTTCCGCCAATCCACTGAGCAAGTCTAGCGCCACAATCATAAAATCTTTATCTGGAGACTCAAACTGGTCTGGCTGAGCATTGTGCATCTTGAAAGAGGAAAAAGTAAATTATGAAACGGCAGATCTACAAGTCACTGGAAATAAGCATTGGGTAAGTATTTGGCCAGGATAAAACAAAAGGCAGTGATGGGTAAGGAAAGTGAAATATCAGAGAACCTAAAGCAACCAACGAGCAGATATGGCTCTAGAAACCATCAGCTTGGAAAGCTAAAGGTAGACCCAGATCCACTGCAGCAACCATGGTGGTGTCCAATCCAATGAATGTATTATACAGCTGGATTGAGTAATGATAAAGTGGTCAGCTACTCCCCACTCTGCCCAACAGCAGCTATACATGTTCATACACCCTACTAGAACATAGAACAGCAAAATAGTACAATCCAATGAATTCCACCGTAGTAAGAACCAAGGGGCGCACGCAGTACAAAAAAAAAAAGTAAATGTGTACCGGTTCTGTACTGTAAAGGTGTGCGCCCCCTGGATCTTACTACAGTGGAATTCATTGGATTGTACTATTTTGCACTTTTGCTATACGACTCTGTCAGGCTTGACAGTCAGCTATCCAGTGAGTGGCGACCCTGGCCAGAGGTCCTTTGATACTCTAAGTATTTATCCCCCTTCAAAAGGAGGAATGGTACCCTAACCTCTGGGGAAAGAAGTGGGGATCCATCAACAATTAGATTGTGGCTTCATACATGGGAAGCGCATCCTCTTTGGTTTTTTTCTCCACAACAATCAAGCTACTAGAACATATAGAAAGGGTATGCTGTCTTACCACAACCTCTAGAACAATACGGTTTGGTTTTTTGAGTTTTTGCAGATGGCTACAACTAAGACTTTCCTAGTTAACCAGTAAATTACATCAGTTCTCTCTTCCCCTCCATGAATTTTACAAGAATACAAGAAAGTAGATGCCTTCACATAATCTGCACAATGTTATGAGGATCTTACCATTTCTTGTTGAAGAGTCTTTTGTACCAAGTTCACACAACGCTGATACACAGGTTCACAGTAGGGCAAAAAACCAGACTGAAGTGCAGTAGCAACAGAAGATAGGCACTGAAAGGTCAAAAGGTACTCAAAGTTACTTTGCATATAAGCAATGAGAAAAATGCTGTTTAATATGCCAAACTGTGAGGTAGGACTTGCATCTATCAGACAATTATGGCATATACAAAACAATAAGGCTTTATTGGCATAACCGGAAACACAATCGGCATTACCAAAGCAAAAAGAGTGGTTGGGGTGAAGGGAGGGGGCATGGAGTGGGTGATTTTGGAGGAGTAGTCTTTGGGGTCTCTTCGTTCTGGTTTGGGTCATGTGGGTATGGGCGGGCGTAGGGTGGGTGATAAAAGGGTTTAATAGTCTTTTGGAATATTCTTTAAAACAAGAATAGTCACATTATAAACATCATCACACCAACACATCACAACATGATCATTTTATCTGAAAGACCATAAGAGACTACAACTCCCACAGGACAAATGTCTGCTGTTAAAAAGTTTTCTGAAATTGGAAATTTGTCACTTGAGGGAGGGAGAGAACAAAATGACACCTGCAAATCAAACCAATGCATAGTCCTTGCCTCAAGTAAAGGGAAGAGATCCTTGTCTTCATCCTTTAAAACGTTCCATTTCTGGATAAGTGGAGGCATTAGCATCTGAATATATTCCTACAAAAACATGGGAACGTTAGCTTTTCATATGCACCAAAAGGAGCAATAAATCCACAATAAAGACAAGACAGATGAACAGGACAAACACTTAAACGATACATTAATACTGAGAAAGAACATCCCAGATCTAATACTCACTGGCTTATTTAAGTGGTGTCCAACAGAATCTGCTAATGTCCCTATAGCATCATAAAGGATGAGCAGGTTTTTATGCTGGTATTTACTAAATGCGAAGACCAAAGTATCCAAAATGTAAGCCAAGTAAGGGACAAGCTCTGTACAAGCCTCTTCTTCTAAGGTAGCAAAGGCACTAAGGAATAAAAGGAACTCAATTCAGTACATAGGTAAAAGGTTCAGTGCATATGTCCAGGGAATGTCGACTTTATTAAGGCTGGGGCCACACATTGCAGTTACACAGCGGATAACCCACTGCAAATTACAGCAGTGACGTGGATGGGATTTCACACAAAGCAGAGAGGGGAAAAGAGAGAAAACAAAACAAAAACAAAAAACAAAAACACATACACACACACTGAGGATTCAATTACTTTTGAGGAAATGGTTGAAAAACCGACCCAGCTGCAGGGGTTAGTCAGCAATAGCCAAGCTGTAGGATACCCCACAATGCACTGCCATGTGTGGCCATACACCTATTGTCATAAAGTACCTGCATAAAGTTAGTCTTTTTTTTTTCTTTTTTGACAGGTAAAGCCAATCAAGTTACAAGTTCTCCAAAATTTGAGTGCATATGGCATAGGCACCTGTGATGTAGGTCAATGCAGACCAGACCACACACACTCAAGGCCCAAATCGGGCTGACTGCTTGTAATAAGATCTGTAGCGAATGTAAAATAACCAGTCTGCATCATTACCTGCAAGCAGCTTCTTGTACTCTCTTGTTGCTGTCGAGGATTCGTTTTAGCAGCTCTGTCATTAATGGCTTTAAATACATGTCTGGGGGCTGGCTAACTACCCAGTGTGCATAGCGACTAAGGGTCCAACAGGTAATGGAGCGCACAAGAGCCTTTTTATCAGAAAGGCACTGAATAAGGTGAGGGATGAGTTCGGGGAGGTATGGGATCATACCCTGCATGCAACCTAAAATAGAAAAGATTGCAATATAAACAAAAAAGGTTAGAAAACGCTGTTTTAATTAAACTTTCATAAATACATGCACTTTTAGTGAAATACTCCCAATACTAATCCTAAGGGAGATCAATGATTCGTGTGCAATTTTTTTCCCTCCATGAACACTTGAATAGAAAAATCCTTCACGTTACACTACTCCTGCAGTGTAAAGATTAAGATGATCGGCAGTACATTGCCATGAAAATAGGGATGTAGCCCTGATCATGAGTACAGTCATACATTGTATATTGTAGTTAGAATTGTTCCTCCCCGATTCATTTTGCATCGGTCTATATAATTCGGCCAATGAGAGCTGATCGACAAATTTCCTGCAGATTACCATCTGACCTGGCCAAGTCGTCACCCCCACTGCCCTTCCATCTGTAAACCTCAGATTTTACCGTCCCAGCTTATCATAAGGATGTATAATGCTTGTAACTGCCCTGGTCCATGGCAAGGCTTGTGCTCTTTTCTCAGCCATTCAATTCTAAACAGGCTGATGGAGGGGCCTTTATCCTCATAAAGGCTAAAAATATTTCTGTTTAAACCGATATAACAAGGTATCATACAATTTTGGGGGTTTTTGGCACAAAAGTATTTAACATCACAATTTTTCTCCTAGCCAACACAGTACTACATTATTTCCTAACCTGTCCAGTTGGCAGATTATAAGATTTAAAATGGCAGGAACATTCCTGTAGCTTTCTTTTTCAATGATCAGACTAGATTTAGTTGCTGAAGTCTAATCTGAAGGGCAGCAGAGCAGTAAATAACTGAAAGAATGAAGCAGAAATCTAATAAGTTAAGGTTCGAGCCTTCTGATTTATGACATGGTTTTACATTTTCCTGGCTTGGAATAGTGTAGGAAGAATCGCAACACTGTTGAGAGTCAGGAAAGGCTTCTCTGTCTTGCCATCCGTTACAATAAATAAAAACAGCAAAATGTCTTCACTGGTATAACACAGACTTCTGAAACACAAGAAATAAATGTATAGAAACACTAACCTTCTGCAATTGCACCAAGAACCAAAATTCCAGATTCCTTTACTACCCATTCAGGATGGAAAAGTAATTCTTTCAATAGAGGCAAAATGTGTGGCAAAAGGTCATCCCGAAACACATTCGCGAGCACATCAAGAGCAGCAGCTGAACACTTCCCTGGGTAGAAAGCAAGAAAAACAAAGGCTTGTTAAAGTGAAATTGCTTCAAAGACACAAGCAGATTTTTGACCAGAGAAATACCTGTTAAAAGGGAGTCAGATGCCAAAAAACGTATCAAACCAATGCAGCCATAGTATATCATGCTGAACACAATCATACATTTAGAAAGCCCAACAGAGGCGCCACTTCCTCGAAATAGCCATATTTATAAATGTGCAAATGAGGCTCAAGTGCAATGGGGATAGGCCTGGAGCCTCCAAAGGCGGTGTTCAGATTTGAAACAGAGGTCTGTCACGCCCACATGGCACTTGAGCATTATTAGCATATTTATATAAGCAGTATAATGCACTCTACAACAGCCCGTGGCTGCTTTAAGGGAGCCTGTCACCATCATACTCTATATCACAATCAGAGTCTAGGAAACTTACTTATATTCCAATCTGATATAGTTTCATCATCGTCATCAAGATCATCCTCATCATCATCCTCTTCAATGCCATCTTCTTCATGTGGCTGAGCCACTGTTCGCGATCTGTGAAACCGAGGCCGTATGTCCTGCTCACTGTCTGGAACAGCCTCATCCTCTTCCACGTCACCCTGGATGATGACATTTTATGGTACATGATTAACATTACTACACAGACAAGTGGGATTAACTTTTTTTTAATGGAAATTCTGTACCATCCACTCACCTTGAGCAATATAATATCTATCTCCGAATATTTCATTCCATTTACCAACACGGGTATCAACCTAAGAGACAAACCATTTATTTATAAGCAGTAGTTTGCCACGTGCTCAAAAGTCTCACTGACATAAGAGGTTACACTGCTGGATCACGAAAACCCAACAACAAAATAAGAAAAATCACTTACTTTGTAAGATGTCTGCATAGAACTTCTTTACAAATAGGCTGTTCAGCCAGAGTCAGCCAAAACTCGCACGCCTCCAAAGCAACATTTTCATCTTGATCCTGTGTTCTTTGCAGCATGTACTATAGTTGGGGGAAAAAAACAAAACAAAAACCATTATACATATAGACCACCCCTTCCATGCCTCAGGAAATCATTCTAGAGCACGGTTCCAGAAAAGATTCACTGTTCCTCTATTAGTCCTCTTAGAAATGAATGCATAAATTGACAATTGGTAACATTCCTAATAGCGCCTGACACCAGCAGCCCTATCCAGACAGGCTCAATGGGCAAGGACAAACCTACAAGCTGTAACGCCCAGCTGTCAACGTACTCAGTCCTTAGGATACGTCAGCAATATATCAGTGGTGGTCTGGAAAATGGAAACCCCACTGATCAATTGCATGACACAGGCAGTCATCAACTCACTCTATATCAAGAACAGCAGCACACATTTTAGAGTGGATGTGGCTGGTACTGTAGCTCCATGCAGGTCACGCGACTAATGTGCTAGAGCCCCACTGACCTGATTGATGTTAAAAGGGAACCTGTTAAGTCATATTTAAGTTTCCGCTTTATACTGAAAAGTCAAGGATATGGTCCTATCTATGACAGCTCTCTCTATTCACAGTCAGAGGAGAAGTTCGCAATCACTGATAGGATCTCCTCCTTGGTGATCAGAGATTTCTATAAGTTATACTGAATCTTATCAATGTGCAGCTCCTGCTCTATAACATGCTGCCTGCAGATTGGACTGCATTTTCTATGTGGTAAGTTATGGAAAATCCTCTTATATTAGAGTGACTTGTGAGTTAGTGCCCCAACTGTAATCTATACACACACACGAAGTTTAATAGTGGTCTACATGCTGTAATGGAAATCTGCTCCGTGTACTACTTTCAATGAATATTCAATATAAAGGTCAATAGGCACCAAACCACTCACCTCAACAATATTATGCATGTGTGGAAGCAGGCGGTCCATTCGGACTTCAAGCAGCATGACAAGAGCTCTGCAGACATTTTTACGAACTTCTGGTTCTTCATCAGTGGCCAACGCAAACAAGTTCTGCAGATAGAAAAAAAAAAAAAAAGAAAAAACAAAAAACCACAACCTTTAAAAGCCATTTTCCTGTTAATTTATTCCACATCCACAGTATAAGAGTTAAGTAAGGGTCTGATTACTGAGAATCTGCAAGTCCTTCCAAGGCAATAGGGGTCGTGAACATGCGTAGCCACCACTCTATTCACATTGTACACTCAGGGGAACTTGCGGGCGCAGTTCTTCTCATCTCTAAATGTCCGAAATGTCAGACTATCAGAGGTCGCACACATTCGCTTTCCACAGAATAGGGGAATATTGTCTAATATTAGAAATACCCCTTTTTACAGGGACCTCCCCCAAAGCCTGTTTAATTGTCACCATTATGTTACGAGCACATTACAGTGATAAGCGTCACACCTTTGTTATGCAAGTTACTGTTGTAGATTTGGAGGAAAATTTTGAAGTCTTATGCAAATTAGGCAGTGGTGCACCAGAGGCGGGCCTTTAGCATCCTAGAGCACTCTTCTTGCCGCTTAGTTCCCTACCAGCCCATGCAGTGAGAGTGGATCCTCCAACAACTATGACAAGCACTCATCCTACTTTAGTAGCAAAAGCAGTGGTCCCTGGTGATGAGCACCATATCTTTGTTATATATCACTGTAATGTGATCTGTAATATTGTGGTAGTAGTTATATGTGCTTGGGAACGGTGGTAGCCACGCTAACACATCAGAAAACCCACCTAAAACACACAGTCCATTTTATCTGAATAGTAAATAAGTTAGTCCTATAGACTATACTGCATACTACACATTTATCAAGTAATGCAAAACCCAAAAAACACTAGGATGTAAAGATCTCCTCCCAGGGTTCAGCCCTAAAGCATGACCTTAAATGCCAGTCATGAAATAAATCTTATTGGAAAGTCTGAAACTCCCAAAGCTCCTTCTTCTCAGTAACACTCCCTAGCAATACTATTCTAATCACTGTAACAATTGGCATATGTCACAACATCTGTTAATGTTCATAAGACATGAATTACACAGACAATATTTAACAAGGGCCTTAATCCAATTACAAAGCGTCACTTGAAATTCGGGTGCTGCCGAAACAATGAGTACTAACAAGTGCCAATGTTAAAGGACTAAAGACTAGTGAATGAATGTTCTAGAAGTGTGCTTTGGGTTTGTCTATGCATGGTTGAAATGATCTAATGGAAACGGCTAAAAGGTACAGTCTGTCTACCATTTGGAGTCTGTGGCACTTTAGTTGTAGGATCATACCTCAATAAATGAATCAATATGCAACATAAGAGCTTGAGTTCTTCCAATGATGAATTGATTTACACAGGCAACAGCGTGCGACCTAAGTGGAAGCAAAAATTGGTCAGACTTGCCAACAAAAGTTATCCATCCAATCACATTGCTTATGTTTATTAAGGAGATTTAGAAGTATGACAAAGAACAGTCTATATTGCCTGATCTAACATCAGTACTAGGCCAAAGCAACTGCATTCTGGGTGGTACAATGGAAGAAGTGACCATTCAATAACTAGTGAGCATGGAGCACTGGTACGATTATGTAGGTCCTGAGCAGGATACTCATGGGGCAATATAGGGTAGTCTTGACAAATGGGATGCCCAAAATGCAACTGCATCACCCTACGACTGATGTTCATTTGGATCAAGAATAACACTGAATGGACACATTAAACCACGTCAAGTGTCTGTGACATTGTGGTGCTGGTAGAAGGTGGTTACTAAGAACGTATACATCAAAATCTCAATCAACGGCTATGAAAATCTATATAGTTGATGCCAAGACGGGAATGGATCCAGTTAAAGGGGATAGATATAGATATAGAGAATATATATATATATATATATATATATATATATATATATATATATATATATATATATGTATGTATGTATATGTGTATGTCACTTCAAATCACATTTTGACAAAATCGCCAACCCAAAGAACCAGTGGCCATGAAGGTAATATATAGGCGTAAAGAGCAATGTAATAACCACATGAGGACCGCCGTACGTAAATTTACGGCCTCATGTGCTGGTACCTAAAGACCGGACTATTGCCGAAATACGTCCGGCCTTTAGGTACCTTTCTGGCGGGGGGAGGGGTGCGGGGGGGACAGGGGTTAGGTGTTACTAACACCTAACCCCTTCCTCCATAACGTCCAGTCGGAACTGAGTCCGACTGGAAGTTTTAACCCTTTCGATCGCGCCGTGAAACATCACGGCGCGATCGAAAGGCATCCGCCGACAATTAAATCAGATCGGCACCCCCCGCGGCGAGATCGGAGGGTGCCGATAGCAGTAAAAGGTAGTCTGGGGTCTGGCCAGTGACCCCAGACTGCCCGAAGCCCCCACATACCTGGTGATCCTGCCAGGACCTTCTGATGTCAGGCTGTGCGTCTACACAGCCTGACATCCTGCTACGGAATGCCATGTGGGACACCTGCAGGCTGTGTCTCACATGGCATTCTATATCAGCAAAGTATTGCTGATTGAAGTGTCCTAAATGGACACATGAAAAAGTAAAAAAAAATGTAAAAAAAATAAAATGAAGTGTATGAAAAAAATTAATAAAGTTATAAAGCCCAAAAATCCCTTTTTCTCAATAGAAAATGAATTATATAAAAAAAGAACTCAAAAGTAATAAAAACAATGCATATTTGGTATTGTCGCGTCCGTAACAATCTGTACAATAAAACTGAAATAATATTTAATGTACACGGCGAACGCCGGAAAAAAAAAACGGAAAAAACTCGCCGGAAGTAATGATTTTTCGCCATCTCACCATACAAAATATGCTATAAAAAGTGATCAAAAAGTCATATGCATCCGACAACAGTACCAATAAAAAGCGCAGGTTGTCCCGCAAAAAATAAGCCCTCAACCAACTCTGTCAACCGAAAAATAAAAATGTTACGCCTCTTAGAAGATGCGATGCAAAAAACATTGATTTATGTCCCCAAATGTGTTTTTCCTCTGCAGAACTAGTAACACATAAAAAAATACTATAAATGAGGTATCGCCGTAACCGTACCGACCCGCAGAATAAAGGGAACATGTTACTTATACTGTACGCTGCATGGCGCAAAATTAAAAAAGTAAAACTCAATGCCAGGATTGATTTTTTTTTTTTTAAATCCAGCAAAAAAGGGTTAATAAAATGTATTCAATAAGATGTAGACACCCAAAAATGGTGTCATTACGAAATGCATCTCATCCCGCAAAGAATAAGCCCTTATATGGCCACGTCACCAGAAACATAAAGAAAATATAGCATCTCACAATGTGAAGACAAAAACCCTCAAAAATCGCCAAATTATTAGAACACAACTGGGTGCGTCATGTAGGGAATATATAAGCTGTGTGAGCGGATATCAGGGGACACCCCAGATTTACAGCTTATGAGGGAACAGACACCAGAAGTGACCCCTAAAGTGACCCCCAGAGTGACTCCCCCAATCATAGGAGCTACGGGGACATAGTAGGGAATTTGGTGTTTGCAATGTCCTCCGCACAGCTTATATATTCCCTCTTCGCCATCCGCTGTGCAGTCACATCCGGGATACTAATACTCACTACACCCCCTGATAAATTCTTTGAGGGGTGCAGTTTTCAAAATGGGGTCACTCCTGGTACCCCATGGAATCCACTTTTCTGGTACCTTACAGGCTCTACAAACATGACATGGCGTCCAGATACCAAACATCTGAATCTGTGCTCCAAAAGCCGCATAGCGCTCCTTCCCTTCTGCACCCTGCTGTACGTCCAAACTGCAGTTTATGACACATGTATGACATATGTATGACACTGGTGTACCCCCGGATAACGGACATAATGTCATATGTGGGTATAAACTGATACTAGGGCACAGCCGGACACAGAAGGGAAGAAGGGTCATTTGGTTTTTGGAGCACAGACGGTTTGGTTTTTGGATGCCATGACACTTTTGTAGAGCTGAAACGCCAGTAATTTGGAATCCCCTGATAAATTACCTTATTTTGGAAACTACACCCCTGAAGGATTTATCCAGGGGTACAGACAGCATTTTTAACCCCCAAGTGTTGCTATAACTTTATATATATAACTATAACTGTAGTGGATTGTGAGAGGTGAAAATGACCATTTTTCCAGGAATACGTCCTTTCAGTGCGTAATATGTTGTGCCCACCTTGTATCAGAGATGAACGCTCTAAAAGCTGTTGTGCCTGGGATACCCGTTTAACAGTTTTTGGAGTGTCTCTGCTGACATAAGTCGGGCACAACATGTTGCACACTGAAATGGCAAATCTGTAAAATTTTCATTTTTAACTTCTCTATCAGTTGCGATTTCATTTCTGGAAACTAAATAAATGCAACACTCAAGGGTTAAAAATTCTCGCTACACCACTTGATAAATCCCATCAGTGGGGTAGTGTCCAAAATAGGGTGACATGTCTGCGGATTCCACTTTATTGGCAATTCAGGGGCTTTGCAAAAGTGGCATGGTGTGCTCCAAAAACCAATATAGCGCTCCTTTCCTTCTGTCCCCGGCTGTGCCCAAACAGCCATTTCTACCCACATATGGCATTAAGTACGTTATCCGGGGTACACCAGTGTCATACATGTGGGCATACACTGCTATTTGGGTACCCAGCAGGGTGCAGATGTGAAGGAGCAATATGTGCTTTTGGAGTGAAGATTTAGATTCTTCGTTTTTGGACACCACGTCACATTTGCAGAGACCCTAAAATTGCCCCTACAAAATGGGGTCACTTCTTGGTGAATTCCAGTTTACTGGAACCTCCAGGGCTCTGCAAAAACATCATGGCGCCCAGAGGGTCCCTCTAAATCTGTACCCCAAAAGCTAAAACGCACAGTGGTCCTTCCCTTCTGAGCCCTGCTGTGTGCCCAAGCAGCAGTTTACACCCACATATATAATTTTTTGACCCCCGGGATGGCCCACTTAATAGTTTTAGGAGTGCAGGTCTCTGACAACACAAAGTGGGTGCAACGTATTGGGCACCGAAATGGCATATTTTTAAAAATTTCAATTTTCATTTTGTACATTAATTTTTGGGAAGCATTTTAGGCTCAAAATGATAATACCCCTTGATACATTCCTTGACAGGTGTAGTTTCTAAAATGGGGTCACTTTTGAGGGGTTTCCATTGTATTGATACTTTAGGGGCTCTGCAAATGCGACATGGCACCTCAAAACTATTCCAGCAATATATGCCCTCCAAAATCCAAATAGCGCTCTTTCCATTCTGAGCCCCAGCATGTACCCATACAGCAGATTTTGGCCACATATGGGGTATTGCCGTGTTCAGAAGAAATTGTGTAACAAACTGTGGGGGGCTTTTAATTCTTAAACTATTTGCAAAATTAAAACTATGGCGCTAAATGGACGATTTATTGGGAAAAAAAGTAATTTTTCATTTTCACGTCCCAATGTTAATAAAATCTGTGAAACACCTGTGAGGCCAAAATACTCACTCTACCCCTAGACAAATTCTATGAGGGGTGTAGTTTCCAAAATGGGGTCACTTATAGGGGGTTTCCACTGTATTGGTACTTTAGGGGCTCTGCAAAAGCGACATGGGACCTGAAAAATATTCCAGCAAAATCTGCCCTCCAAAAGCCAAATAGCCCTCTTTCCATTCTGAGCCCCGCCATGTTCCCATACAGCAGATTATGACCACATATGGGGCATTTCTGTGTTCAGCAGAATTTGTGTAACGAACTTTAGGGAGCTTTTTCTCCTTTATCCTCTTGTGAAAATTAAAAATTTGGGGCTAAATTGACAGTTTGTTGGAAAAAAAGTAATTTTTCATTTTCATGGCCCAATGTTAATAAAATCTGTGAAACAGCTGTAGGGTCAAAATGCTCACTCTACCCTTTAATATGTTCTGTGGGGGGTATAGTTTCCCAAATGGGGTCACTTTTAGGGGGTTTCCACTGTATTGGTACTCTAGGGGCTCTGCTAATGCGACATGGCACCTAAAATTATTCCAGCAAAATCTGCCATCCAAAAGCCAAATAGCGCTCCTTCCATTCTGAGCCCCGCCATGTTCCCATACAGCAGATTATAGCCACATATGGGGTATTGCCGTGTTCAGGAGAAATTGTTTAACAAACTGTGGGGGGCTTTTACTCCTTTATCCCCTTGTGAAAATGAAAACTTTGGAGATAAAGTGACATTTTAGTAATTTTTCATTTACACATCCCAATGTTAGTAAAATCTGTGAAACAACTGTAGGGTCTAAATGCTGACTATACCTCTTGATGAATTCTGTGAGGGGTGTGGATTCTAAAATGGGGTCACTTTTGGGGGGTTTCCATTGTTTTGGTACTCTAGGGTCTCTGCAAATAAGGCATGGCGCTGAAAATTATTCCAGCAAAATCTGCTGTTCAAACACCCAGTGTCGCTCCTTCCCTTCCATGCACTGCCGTGTGCCCAAAAATCAGTTTACACCCACATGTGGGGTATTTCTGTGCACGGGAGAAATTGCACAATAAACTGTCAGATGCATTTTCTCCTTCAACCCTTTGTGAATGTGTTAATTTTGGGTCTAAATGAATGTATTAGTGAAAAAAAATGAAATGTCTAAATTTCACTGCCATATTATTTTTATTCTTATGAAATGCTTAAAGGGTTAACAAACATCCCAAATGCTGTTTTGAATAATTTGAGGGGTGCAGTTTTGAAAATGGGGTAATTTATGGGGGTTTCTATTATACAGGCCTTTATAATTACTTTCAGAACTGAAGTGGTCCCTAAAAAATTGGTTTGGAGAATTTTCTTGTAAATCTGGAAAATTGCTGTTACACTTGTAAGCCTTGTGACGTCCAAAATAAATTAAAAGACAATCAAAATATGATGCCAATATAAAGCAGAGATATGGGAGATAATATTTATTCATGTATTTGGATGGTATGACTATCTGCCTGAAAAGCAGATAATTTCACATTTTGAAAATTGCAATTTTTTTCAAATTTCCATCAAATTTCCTAGTTTTTTTTATAAATAAATGCAAAAATATTGATTAGTGTTTACCACTAACATGAAGTATAATGTGTTACAAGAAAACAATCTCAAATTCATTTGTGTAAGTTAAAGCGTCTCAAAGTTATTGCCATTTAAAGTGACACATGTCAGTTTTGAAAAAAGAGGCCTGGTCTTTAACATACTTTTGGGCCTGGTCCTTAACCGGTTAAAGAGGTTATCATGGTTACAAATAGATAAAACATGGTACCTGATTTTAGGACTACTATGTTTAAAGAACTGCAAGAACTTTGGGATCATAACATTGAGAGGTCGTTCCAAAATATCGCTGTCTAAAATCTCAGCAGAGTCTTCACAGATTTTCTGAAGGGCACCAAAAGCTCCCTGTGAAAAAAAGAAAATAAGCCAAACATAATTCAAAAACCACAAATCGCAGACTGCCGAGTGTAGAGCATGTCTGGGACACCAATGGAGCAAACAAGGAGAAGAAACATACTAAATATTATATGCAGAAAGAGAGACACTTGGGCACATTTCTTAAGACTGGTGTTCCATACAAAGAAAACTTGGAAAATGTGCCTCGGGATGTCACATAACTGTCCCAGCAATCTAGCTAAATATACATGTAGTGTCCTAGTACACTCCTTCCTGTATGGTATGTAATGTAATGTTCTCACAATGTACTAATACTGGGTATCACTATCTATTGTATAATCTGTATTTCCTGTGTGCATACACTATGTTTATTGCCATGTACTACTCTGCTCCCACCTATGGTTCACTCTATGTAGGTGCATGTGATATAGGAACCCAATCACTCCATACACAGCACGAGCTTTTGCAGAAGTTTCTAGTAAGCTGTGGGTGGAGACTTTAGCCCCGCCTTCCTCTTAGCAGGGGAAAGGATACCAGAGCAGCCATGTTCTGTAGAGTGTATTGTGTGAGATAACAGCACCTGCTGCTACTCCTGCCAAACCTAGGAGGTACATGGTGTATCTCCCAGCCCATGTAAGATACAGATTCTCCTAGGACCATTCCCCAGTCCATACAGAGGGGATAACAGCCATACTGCTACTGCCTCCAAGAAGGAGAGAACCTGACAGAAAGGAGCAGCTATAAAGGAGCCTTTCTGCATTCCTGGACCTAAAGAAGGCCTCCGGTCATGTCCAGTGCTCCGTGGTTTCCAGGCCACGTGTATTAGGCCTGTGACTGGCTATCGGATACCGCGGCCCAGTAACCGGGAGTAACTACATATACCCCAAATTAGTCACCCGCCGGGAGCCAACCGGTGAAGGTCCCTCTTCTGTAGCTGTAATCTGGACTGTGTCTCCCCAAAATCTGAGGAAAGTTGTGTCAACATCAGCCATTACCTGTCAGTGTACAAGGAAATCCTTCTCACATGCACCCTGCTGAATTGTACATGAGACTGTATCACTGTGAGGTATGGCGGCACTATATGGTAGTCCTCCTCACATGCACCCGCTGTATTGTTCATGAGACTGTATCACTGGGAGGTATTGCTGCACTCTATCAGAGTCCTCAGTAAAGAAACTTTTGGTTAATAAAGGACTGTGTCTTTTGCTATCCTTCTTTTGAAGATGGACTTGCTGTGTGTCCCATGAGAGGTGCCCCACAGTCAGGACCACCACTACAGCTACCGTGACCATTGCAACAGCTCAGCTATCAGAGGGACTACTACCCGCATTAGGTCCGACTATAACACCTGCATCCTCTGGGATACCATATAGATTTTTGGTAGGCTAATTCATTTGTGGTGGTGGGTGGGTAGCTTAGATTAGAAAGATCAGTTTGTCACAGACAACCCCTATAACAGTGGTGGAGAGGAATTGATAAATTTCACCAGTTTTTAAAGAGGACCTTCCATGTCCTCCGTAACATACGGTTTTATACACCGCTAGAAAGCCAACAGTGTGCTGAATTCATTTTCCCATTATATGTCCTGGGGCTGGAGATATTGGTTCCTTTAGCACCGATCTCTGCCCACAGTCAGAAGGGCGTTCCTAACAGTCTAGCTGGGCTGTGGAAGAACGACTGTACTGTCCATAGCCCTGTACTGTCAGAGGGGGGGAGTTCCTTACTGCCTCGGAATGACTCTGAGCTGTGAGGAACACCTCCCTAGTACAAGTCTATGGACGGGTACAGTCAGGAGGAGGGTCATTGTGAGACTATGTATAGGGAGGATTCCTGAATTAACCCTTTGTCCACAGTACTCCTGCCCGCGACTAGACCTGGTAAGACCGTTTCTATTTATTACAGTCAGTTTCTATTTATTACAGTCAGGAGGAGCATTCCTCACAGCCCAGCTAGACTGTCAGGAACATCCTTCTGACAGTGGGTAGAGATTGGTGCAGAAACTAAAGGCACCGTTATCTCCAGCCTGGGGGCACAGAATTGGAGAGCTGGCAGTGCGCTGAATTCAAGCTGCATTTCAAGGGAGAAGTGGACTTTTCACTAATCTAAGAAAGGAAAAATATAATATAGACAGACAAACTCGATAGATCATTGGAAGCCCGGGAATATTATTATGAAAAAAAAAACCACACATACACTACAAAACCTATGTAAAACTGATGTAAATCTTGGATTTACATTCCGTGCATGTAAAGATACAAAACCATCAACTGTACGTGAAAAATCTGAGAAGGATTTGTTATCTGCATTCCCTATCTCCCATGAGGAAGCAGAGACTTTGGCTGCTTATTCCGACATCTGGAGAGCAGCAGATTTTTATGTATTAAATAAGCACATTGCATCACTATTCTAGAAGAGTAATAACGGCTAATGCTTCAAAGCCTTGTACAGGAATCACACAAGCGATTCCAAGATCAATATGTGGCAAAACTTGACGATTATTAATCCTCCTATAAGATGGCAAACTAGGATGTTAATGGGGACTTAGGTTAGAAATGCATAATGCAATGCTCTAGAACTTTCTGAGATATTTAAAGGGGTAACCTGGTAAATTCAACTTCTCTCCTATCCACAGGGGTTAACTGTATAAGCGGCAGGAGCCCCATTAATGACAATAGTAAGAGAAGCTCTCATGTGTGCAATGTGACTACACCTCTATGGGACTTGGCAATCCCATAGGGATGAACACAGCCGCAGCATGCATGTGTGACCTGTCACGTCCTTCATACGTGGCAAGAGACCTATCCTGTGGGTAGGTGATAGTTACTGGAAGAGTGGCGTTTCAACCAGTCATTGCAAGCAGATGCCCATCATCAAGTACACAGCCATGATATATTCACAATATATAACACGCTGGAGTAGTATGACACACATCAGCTTGTGAAATGTCTGGTTTGATACATCTGTCTCAGTTGACTAAGTGCCATTGTCAAGTGGAAATGTCTAGAAGTAACTTCTTTACCATGAAGTAGTAGAGGATGGAAACTCATAGTGGGGCCTTTCCTGTCCTCCGTTACACACTACGGAGTTTTAAAATCGCCTCTGAAAGAGACCCCAGCACATGAACGCTGCATCCGGGGCTTTATGAAATGGGTTTCCATGATCAAGCAGCTAATCCTGATCTTAGAGAAGTCTAGAAAATCTTCGAGGATCAGTAGGACATAGGAGTGAAAGTCCACCTGGCATCCATACTGTGAACAAAGTACCAGAGGGCCTGTGCGACTAGCACCTAAATCACTTGTATTGGGCTGGCAAAGACTGCAGTCCCATCACCCCCATAGCAGTCACAGAGCACCAGTCATTCAGGCACACTGACACTTTACTGACAGGGAGGATGCAGGGAGACTGAGGGAGACTCTGATCTCGGCAAGTTGAAATATATCCCCAATCCTATGGACTGGAGATAAGTGTATATGTCATGGGACAATCCCTTTAATAGGACGGCTAACAACATGGTGGGTAAATGTACAGCGTTACTGGGCAAACCGCATGCAAGTTAACACCATCTGAAAATCCAGCACAAAGCATATGGGTGCAATTTCAGTACAGGAGAACCGGGCCTGGACTTAAGGAGAAGGAAAAAAAAAAAAAAAAAAAAAAAAAAAAAAACTCACTTCACATGTGTTGTAATCTTCGGAGTCCAACAGACCACATAGTTTTGGCAAGAGCTCTGGCCAATTCTGTAGCTCTCCCTTAGAAGCTATTGTTGTGATCAGGATTCCTAAAATAAAAAAAAAAAGTAATGGAAGAAAGACAAGATAATCGAGAAGCCCTGACAGTCACACTAGTCACTCAGGATCTTTGGCTGCCATCTAAAGGCCAAGTCTAAAGATTTAAGTCAGATGATATTTTTGAAACATCAATTTAAAAAAAAAAAAAAGAATTATCACAAAATGTAAAAATAAAACTAGTTTTACTAAAAGTGGGTAATTGTTCTAGAACAATGGAGAGGTGACCCGCTAAACCAGCGGCAACACACAAGGTCCAAAGGATCCTACTGACTATAATTGGGGGGGGGGGGTCCCTCATTTTAAAGATAAAACTGGCAGAGGAAAAAATTACTAAATAAAAATAAATCTCTGTAAAGGATTTTTTCCTCCACTGATTTTTCAGGCAGAAACTGCAACAGAGTTTCCAGTGTAGATGTGAAGAGGATGATAAGTGTATCTAAAATGTCTGCTTCTGGTATATCCTGGACCAGGAAAAAACAAACAAAAACAGAAGGAAAAACACTTACCCACAGTCGCTCGAATAAGGGGAGACGAATCCCCGATGTTATTCAGACATTCACTCTTGATAAAGTCGGTCACACCATTTGGAAAGTTATGGAAGTGAGCCTTTACATTATTTTTCAGAATCAGCCCACTTAAAGATCTTGTAGGTTCATCTGGAATAAAAGAAAAAATAAAGTTTAGGGATTGGTTGCATATGGTTTTAATGTGACCTTATGTACCTCCAGGCTACAATCAGATACAGTTTATGAAACACATGGCAGACAAACACGGATAACATTGCCCTTCACAAAAATACTGTTTTATTACATTCTGCAGAGGCTGCAAGTAACGCATACATTCATGAGCAAAATTGGGAATATGCAGATCTTCAGGAGAGGGAGGGGGTGGACAACAGCAATTGCTATAGGTAGAATCTAGAAGAGTCACAGTTATAGGCTCACACATAAAAATATAAGGATGCATTTCTACAGCCGCCTTCCCATAACATTCCTACAGTAAGAATACATCTCTCTCATCTCATTGCTTGGTTTACTTTAGAAGGGGCGTTACATTAAAACAACCTCTATTCAGTTGCCCCATTGAGGTATATGGAGACCATATGATGTCTCATACACACATATATATATATATATATATATATATATATATATATATATATATATATAAAAATTTATTTTTGTTTAAATGAGCATTTACTGTAGCATCCAAGCCCTAGAGACATTTTCCAGCCAATGAGCATGCTGTGGCAGGGAGTATCCAGAGCATCTGACAATCTGGATCCCTAGATGCTTAGGCTACAGACATGACCACTGTGCCACCCTAGGGGTGTCTGTTCCGGTCATTATACAGCAGGTCCTATCCTGCTTCGAGATATTAATCCGAACAGATTAGACGACATTCGGATATCATCCGAGTGCCTTCTAAGTAAAAACAGTATATATTCTAATAGATTTTACAAAATGTAACAAAATGGCTTTTCCCGTCAGATTCCCACCTGGCTCTCGCAGTAGCTAAAGGCAGCCAACAGAGGTTTTTATTGCCCTTATAAACTCTGCACAAAAACAGGATTTTTCAGAACGAGTTTGTGGCAAGAAATATTTACAGCATGTGAATACAATACACTGTAGAAATCCCCGCACAGCAACGGGTTATCCTGCCAGCAAACCCTGCCAGGCCTCCCACACTACATGTAAATGCTGAACACCATGGGGTGCAGATACTCCGTACAACAAATAAATTGTTATGGTCTATATTAGTAGAAGATACAATGCCAGTTGGCTGGACAGATTTTTCCTCTCTAAATGGGATATCCAGCATTTTGAGCCAAAAACAAAAAATATATAGAAGGACACAAAAGCAGCAGGAGTCTCACCCGCTATTGCTTCCATTTAGGTGCTGCCCATGTCCCCGCAAAAAGCAAACACTAGATTAATGAATTACACCAGGTTCACACCTGCATTGGGGTTTCCATTTGGGGAAAACCACAGACCCCATAGTATAATGGGGCCGCCAGAAAAATGCAGAGAGATTTTTTTTTTTTCTCCATTTTTAAAGCAGAATGGGGAACGGACGCCCCAAGACGAGATCAGACACAGGCGTAAGCCTAGCCTTATAGGATCTTTGGCGCTTCTCTCTGCCCATTTAAGAGGAGTTAGGCCAGAACCAGACTCCTGCTCTACAAACTCCACAGTCCTGGAATAGTGCCTCCTAGCCTGAATGGTTATTGAATCAATGACACCAGCAAGACTTTTAATGGCCCCTCAGACTCCTATACAGTTTCTCATACAGAATATCACTTTATAAACACTTATAAGGACCGTGAAAAACCGCTGGATCTTATTTCGCAAGTACAAGCCAAAAAAATAAATAAATCTCATAGTAACTATGAGTAACACACAAGACATTCACTCTCATGGGCGAGTCTCTAATAGGAAACTTTCCGTTTCTTTAGAACGATAAGTGAATTGCCAGTACAAAACAAGAACTGTAGTGGAAACGACTGCCCTCATGTGCGCCAGAATAGACTTTCTATTTTTGGAACGGGAGGCATTTTGAACCCGACAAAGTCCCTTTAAACTACATGCCTAGAAAAGGTACTACTGAAATACCCAAAAGACTTGGAAAGTCACAGAGTATGGTGCATGTCATGCACCATAAAAGCTGAAACTTATATACCATTAAAAACAAACAAAAAAAACACCAAGCCTATTGAAAAGATTTTACCGGGGGGGAATTTTGCCTAAGTACACAGGGTGGGTTATAACGACAAAAGTGACACTAATCTCACCCATCCCCCTATAGCTGCCATTCTGAACAGGGCTGTGCAGTTGGAATCCGAGTCAAGGCCAGTTTGGTTTGGAGTCAAACGATTTAGGCTATGTTCACATAGATCTTTGCAGGCGGATTTTGAGCCGCAACCCGCCTCCCAACTCTCCCGTTCATTTCAGTGGGAGTCAAGAGCAGATTTTTCATAGCCTATCACTGGGTAAGGCCAGTTTCTGGGTTTCTTTTTAAACTAACTGAGCTCTTTTCCATTATTTTCCAAGCTGGAAGCTCTTTGAAAAGCCTTGTGCAGGGTGAAATGTGCTGCAGAAAATGCAGACCATGTACTATACTGCTAGAAGCCCAACCCGTCTCCCTAGGGCTCTTTTGTCCCATCTGGTATACAGGACAGAACAGTGGAGCCTCGAGCAGGCAAGGACTCCGATCATCATATATCACCAAGAGGCAGAATTCTAGTTCCTGGAGAAGATTCCCTCTGGGACGTGCAGAACTTATTTACCCCTGTGCAGGGGCCTAGGAGTATACTCAATATTCCTTATGTGGATGGTCGGCAGTCATCCACTTTAATATCTATCTCCACAATAGTAGGTCGTATACAGTTATTACATTTATTAAATCTACATTACAAGGTCTTGAGATAAAATTAGTGGATAACCCTCTTACTGCATGCCCCACTTGAGCAAAATAAAGGTCCTAAAGTCAGTAACTTTTCACTAACTCCATAGTAGTTTGTACATGAGAAACTACACTGACCATTACATGTACATGTTTTGTAGTAGTTTAGGGTAGACCTCTCTTCAGTTGTCTTAGAGCGGGTTTCCAAACTATCAGCTACAACGGCCATAGACCATACACAAAAGTAGAGAAGAATCTGATCCAACCCTCTCCCCTGTATTAAAGTGAATAAAGCACTTGAGAAGACAGAAAACTTCATACTCCTCCACCAGCATCCTCTCAATTCCTGCTCCCCTCCCTATAGACTTCTATATTATCTAAAGCCTTTGTGAACGGCCATCCCTCTTACTCTAGTAAGGGCGGGTTCACACCTGCGCCCAATCTCCGTTTTTTAGGTTTCTGTCTTCTGCTGATAGAAGACGCAAACCTGCCAGACAGTGTCCAGCCTGGAGTGTCCGTGAGTGTTTTGTGCTGTCCGCAGCGAAACCGGGGTTTTTGTTTTTTTAACCAGACACAAAGTACTGCATGTTCGACTGTGCCTGGTTAGATTTAAAAAAAAAAAAAAAAAAAAAAAAAAAAGGTTTCACCACAGAGAGCACAAAACGCTCACAAGCCGGACACTTTCCAAACCCATTCAAATGAATGGGTTTGAAAAATGACTGCAGGTCTCCGTCTCCTGTCCAGTATCGGGCAAACAGAAACCTGCAAAATGGAGATCGGGGTGCAGATGTGAACCCGCCCTAAGGCTCTACGCAGATACCAGTGATGGAAAAATGACCACAAAACATGGATGTTCCTCACTGCCAATTCGCACCTGTGAGCAACCAGTTTTCACAGGTCCCCATAGACTTGAAGGATGGAGCAAGAGACATAAGTGGAGAAAGAACCTTTTTTTTTTTTTTTTTTTCTCCAATGTTCCTTACATTCACCTATCCTATTGATTTATGGAGACTTAGAGAAAACTTAGTGGCCAGTTACCTTGGAGAATATACACTCAAGCATGTCACAAACTTTTCCTGATCAGAAGTGGACAGCCACCAACATATAGGAATCTTCCCAGTCTGCCATACGTGTCACAAAATCCAGGATTAAAGAGGCACAGACAAGATACACATCAGCAAATTCAATAAATGAATCCTTGCTGCGACAAGCTAACCCTACAGAGGACATCCTCACTAATGCAAAGGCCAATAAACAAAAGGCCTGTCATTGTCACACATGGGTATTATTCTATACTCTACAAAGGCTGAAGAACGTCATAGAAAGAGACAGAACATCCAAAAGAGAGAAAAATACCAAACTCCAAAAAGACTAACAGTGGAGAGAATCTACTTGCACAATAGGTCCTATTGAAAGGGGCTGGCTTCAGTCGTGCCTATTGTGGGGTGGGAGGTTTATAGCAGCTATACATTGGGAACATTGCATGGACTATAGAGTGACTTTATCCACAGCGTAGCATCCATGCTAAAATACACTGCACATGTCCAAGGTCTTTAAAGCACTAAACAAAATTGCGACATTCACCGGAACTTGCGTTCTGCTTCCTACAGACTCATTCTCTGGCCAGAAATAAAACTTTCAGAATTGAAAGCCAAAAGTCAACCAAGCTAAGGCTAGGTTCACACTAGTGCAGGGCTCTCCCATCATTTGCATTCCCCCTTGAGTACCTAAATGACAAAGACCCCATACACTGTGCAGGACTTTTCTCTCAGGCTGGGTTCACATATGCGTTGAGTCCCCGTCGTATTGTCGGTCAATAATCGGAGGACTGATACTCCATGTGCTCACCTGTGTCATTCAGGTCCCCAATAAACCAGAACAATGGAGAGCCAGAGCTAATGTGAACATAGCCTAAGGAAATGTAACTAAAGCTACATATGTTCCTGCCTGGGAAACAACTGAGATAAAGGGGACACTGTGGGAAGCAGAAATATTATAAAATAAAAACAATGTAGTCCCAAAACTTCATCTCTCATCCTAGACATGGAAACTGGCATCACAGACTTTATGATCTCTCAATAGGATTTCTTTATTAGGGTGGATCTCACATGGAGATTTTTGGTCAGGATTTTGAGGCCGTATCCGCCTCAAAATCCTGACCAAAAAGTCGGCTCCCATTGAAATCAATGGGAGCCGCTGAGTTGTTTTTTTTCTGGGAGCCGTTTCTTCCGACAAAAAGAAGCCAGATGCTCATGCTCACACTCCCTCCTCTGGACTAGGCACATTCATTGGGCCTAATCCGGAACAGAGTGCGCAGCTGGATGCCGGTGCAGTGCCTCCGCCTCAGGTTCCGGGCCAAAAATCTCTGTGTGAACTTACCCTTATTCTTCCACACCCCTGTCGTTACACCATAACATCTCAGGACTGTACCTTTTACCATTAAGCTTTATAGGAAACTGACTGTTCCTTTGTTATATGGTATAACCTTAGGTTACAGCTACAACCATTACACCACTGCACATACACCCAAAAAAAAAAAAAAAAAAAAAAAAAAAAAAAGGAAAAGCAGCAATCTGTGGTTAAGAATAGAGATGAGCGAACAGTGTTCTATCGAACACATGTTCGATCGGATATCAGGGTGTTCGCCATGTTCGAATCGAATCGAACACCACGTGGTAAAGTGCGCCAAAATTCGATTCCCCTCCCACCTTCCCTGGCGCCTTTTTTGCACCAATAACAGCGCAGGGGAGGTGGGACAGGAACTACGACACTGGGGGCATTGAAAAAAATTGGAAAAAGTCATTGGCTGCCGAAATCAGGTGACCTCCATTTTAGACGAATAGTGGATTTCAAATCCGGGTCATATGAGAATGTGAACTTTGTGACTATGAGACAGGGATAGCTGTACAGGCAGGGATAGCTAGGGATAACCTTTATTTAGGGGGGAATGTTATTAAAAATAACTTTTTGGGGCTCTATCGGGTGTGTAATTGTGATTTTTGTGAGATAAACTTTTTCCCATAGGGATGCATTGGCCAGCGCTGATTGGCCGAATTCCGTACTCTGGCCAATCAGTGCTGGCCAATGCATTCTATTAGCTTGATGAAGCAGAGTGTGCACAAGGGTTCAAGCGCACCCTCGGCTCTGATGTAGCAGAGCCGAGGCTGCACAAGGGTTCAAGCGCACCCTCGGCTCTGATGTAGGAGAGCCGAGGGTGCACTTGAACCCTTGTGCACCCTCAGCTCTGCTACATCAGAGCCGAGGGTGCGCTTGAACCCTTGTGCACACTCTGGTTCATCAAGCTAATAGAATGCATTGGCCAGCGCTGATTGGCCAATGTATTCTATTAGCCTGATGAAGTAGAGCTGAATGTGTGTGCTAAGCACACACATTCAGCTCTACTTCATCGGGCTAATAGAATGCATTGGCCAGCGCTGATTGGCCAGAGTACGGAACTCGACCAATCAGCGCTGGCTCTGCTGGAGGAGGCGGAGTCTAAGATCGCTCCACACCAGTCTCCATTCAGGTCCGACCTTAGACTCCGCCTCCTCCGGCAGAGCCAGCGCTGATTGGCCGAAGGCTGGCCAATGCATTCCTATGCGAATGCAGAGACTTAGCAGTGCTGAGTCAGTTTTGCTCAACTACACATCTGATGCACACTCGGCACTGCTACATCAGATGTAGCAATCTGATGTAGCAGAGCCGAGGGTGCACTAGAACCCCTGTGCAAACTCAGTTCACGCTAATAGAATGCATTGGCCAGCGCTGATTGGCCAATGCATTCTATTAGCCCGATGAAGTAGAGCTGAATGTGTGTGCTAAGCACACACATTCAGCACTGCATCACGCCAATACAATGCATTAGCCAGTGCTGATTGGCCAGAGTACGGAATTCGGCCAATCAGCGCTGGCTCTGCTGGAGGAGGCGGAGTCTAAGGTCGGACCTGAATGGAGACTGGTGTGGAGCGATCTTAGACTCCGCCTCCTCCAGCAGAGCCAGCGCTGATTGGCCGAATTCCGTACTCTGGCCAATCAGCACTGGCTAATGCATTGTATTGGCTTGATGAAGCAGTGCTGAATGTGTGTGCTTAGCACACACATTCAGCTCTACTTCATCGGGCTAATAGAATGCATTGGCCAATCAGCGCTGGCCAATGCATTCTATTAGCGTGAACTGAGTTTGCACAGGGGTTCTAGTGCACCCTCGGCTCTGCTACATCAGATTGCTACATCTGATGTAGCAGTGCCGAGTGTGCATCAGATGTGTAGTTGAGCAAAACTGACTCAGCACTGCTAAGTCTGCATTCGCATAGGAATGCATTGGCCAGCCTTCGGCCAATCAGCGCTGGCTCTGCTGGAGGAGGCGGAGTCTAAGGTCGGACCTGAATGGAGACTGGTGTGGAGCTATCTTAGACTCCGCCTCCTCCAGCAGAGCCAGCGCTGATTGGTCGAGTTCCGTACTCTGGCCAATCAGCACTGGCCAATGCATTTCTATGGGGAAAAGTTAGCTTGCGAAAATCGCAAACTGACAGGGATTTCCATGAAATAAAGTGACTTTTATGCCCCCAGACATGCTTCCCCTGCTGTCCCAGTGTCATTCCAGGGTGTTGGTATCATTTCCTGGGGTGTCATAGTGGACTTGGTGACCCTCCAGACACGAATTTGGGTTTCCCCCTTAACGAGTTTATGTTCCCCATAGACTATAATGGGGTTCGAAACCCATTCGAACACTCGAACAGTGAGCGGCTGTTCGAATCGAATTTCGAACCTCGAACATTTTAGTGTTCGCTCATCTCTAGTTAAGAACTTTTTAAATGCAAAATTGGCCACTAAGTTTTCCTATCTATTATATTTGCGCACAGATTATTGGTTGCATGAACAACATTTTTTTCATTACAAATAGCGGATATCTGTATGGCAACAATGTACAAAATTAGTAAAATACAATAGCTATAAGCAACCCTTAATAGAAAAAGGTCCCAATTTCAAGGCCCCTTTTAACTAAAAATTGCCAGTGCAAAACCACTTGCAATCTGAACGGAACATTGACGGTATGTTCACACAGAGTTTTTTTTTGCAGGCGTATTTGATGCGGAATCCTCCTCAAAATCCACCTGCAAAAAAGGCTCCCATTTATTTCAATAGGAGCAGCTTGCTTTTTATTTTTCCCGCTAGTGATTATTTTTCAGCTAGCGGAAAAAAAGAAGCGACATGCCCTATCTTCCTGCGGATTCGGCGACTGACTCAGCCGCGGCGTGAGACCCATTCATTCGGGCCTAATCAGGAGCGTGATGCCAATGCACTGCATCGGCATCCCATTGCAGCCATCTGCTCAGAGAAATCACACGGCAGGAACTAGCCATGTGAACTAGCCTCATGTCCGCAACTGTGGCCAGAAATGTTTAAATAAAACAATCCAAAAATGTAGTCCATCGAAATAAACTGATGGACATTTAGTTTAGTTAAAATAAATGAATTTCTATGTAAATGGATGTAAAAACCTTAATAAACCAACACAGAATATGTGGAACCATGATACAGTTTACACCTAATTCTCAGCCTTCCACTGAATATTATGTAAGTAACACACAAATATGCAAAATCTAGATGGTTAATCTGCATAAATGCTAAGAAATGTAACCGTATAAGAATGACTAAAAACATGGCTTCCAGCTATTCCAATTTATGTATCAAATGCTCCAAAGGGAAAAAAAAATAGCTATTACCCTTTTGTTGCTATAGCAATAGCAAAGGAAGAAAATGAGGCATTTTTTGGCTGTTTGCACAAATTACTCTCACATCCATCAAAAGCCAAATGTATGTCATAGCGGAAGGTTTGTGAAGTGGTAGTGGGCGTTAAAAAGAAAAAGTTACAGTAAGTTATTCTTTGAACACAAATGCGGCCACAATTGGCAGTGTAAATATTTTTATGTTTATTCTAAAATCTAAGGGCTCGTTCACATCTGCGCCCGGTCTCCGTTCTGCAGGTTTCTGTTTCCTGCACAAAACAGGGCAAAAGACGGAAACCTGCCGGCATCTTTTTAACCCGTTCATTTGAATGGGTTTGAAAAGTGTCTGGCCGTGAGCGCCGGTGAGCGTTTTATGCTGTCTGTGGCGAAACCGGTTTTTTTTTTTTGTTTTGTTT